>NW_025048554.1:0-68990 GCF_018831695.1 Puntigrus tetrazona | reverse complement strand
GTTTATCTGTTCTTCACATCAATAGTTTTTCTTCCATCTACCTTTAAGGTCAATAAGGAAAAAGTAGCTGATGGAAGTCACTGCATAGGTGGACTCAGTACTCAGACCTACAGAGAGTACCATCACTGCAGGACTATACACAAGCCATCACCTTAATGTAGTTAATCCACAGGTTTCTGAAATAAGCCTGTACTGTATTCTAATGCAGTGAAGCTCATTTATTTTTATTAAGGGTAAATATACTACCACTCTGGTTGTACATACGCTGTAGACATAAAGCCACACACATTTATGTCAAATGACATTTACACAGACACACACACACACACACACACACACGTCTAAGGTAATGACTTACCATTTCCCTCAAGCTCTCCTAGCTTTTATGAGAGACATGCCTCCCTGAGAGTGGTAATGACAAATTTGTGTGAAGGACAGTTAGCTGTTGCTTGTGGCTACACACTCTCTCTGGACACACACTTAAACACATGCACCCACACACACACAAGTCAATGGATAGTTTCAACAAGGATCTGACTCTAATTAAGAGCCAATTAGCAGCTAGAGCAGCACATAAATGACCTGCTAAATCATGGAGGAATATGGGGGTTCATGAGCGGCCTCTGAGCTTAGGCTAGCTAGTTAGCCACATCTGCACGTTCCGTCTCTGTTAACTTCCAGCTGGGAGATTTCTTTTCTATTGAGTGAACTGCCCTTCAGCCAAAGGGCACTTGGTCTTAAGTGCCCTAACATATACAGCCACTAGCACTCTGGAGCTCACGTGGCTGCACTGCACTTTCTGTCCGTGATCAAGGCAAACACGTGTCGGGAGAACATGTGCCTTTCATTGCAGGTCTCAAATTGGTTGTGCACCCACATAACCCACTGTATATGTTGTTGTGGTTACTGTGAATCTGGCACTGTATGTCGGCACGTGATTAAGCTAATTTTAATATACCAGAAAGATGCAAAAGAAGCCATGAAGAAGAGAGAGGTTCATGCATTATTTAGCCAAGCATTTCTTTTGGGAAACAGATATCGGTTCATTCTAAGTACACTTTCACAAAAGTTAGAAACAAAAACAAATTTTTACAGTGATGTATCATAATTTTGGTGTGATTTAGGTTAAATAAATCACATTTTATCTACAGGTTGTGAAGCCATGAGTTGGCTGTCTGTATTTAATTTGATGCAAGAAAACGCTGTGTAATGCAAAATAACGGCAAGGAAAGTCTTTCTGTTGAGTTGTCTTTGGGCTTGCCTGTAAAAGCTGAACTTATAGTTTGATTGCTTAAATGAATGGTTCTTAAGGAATTAGCTCTTTTTACTGAATCTATAACATACTGTATGATTAGTGTATCGACTGTATGATTGACAAACAACTTGTTCTTATGAGAATTAAAAACATGTCTAGAAAAATTTACTTCATAAACCAATCAAATTCACTAGTAAATTACACATTTCAGTGTGTTCTTATTTAGTGATTCAAACCAAAAATGAAGGATTTAGGGACAAAGCATTCTTATAAAACAAGTTTTGTGTCAGTATCATTACTAAATGGTTGAGCTGATTCTTTGTGGTGTGTCTGATTTGCTGATTTTGTGCAGTTGGCTGGATTAGGTTCTGTCCTCACAAATGGGATTCTTATCCTGTGGCAAAGGACTGTAGCCTACACTCAGATAAACCATGCATTCATGCGTCAATGGCCCAATTCCCATTTGAACACAAAGCCAGTAAAATATGACGGTTAACTAGCACAGAATCTACAGAAACAGATATGCATATAACTGACAGGCATTGCAAAAGGTTAGAAGACTTGAAAAAAACAAACATGCAGAGCGATACATTTTGTTTCGTGAGTGGTGTATGAGTAAATGAAGCTTTTTAATTCTGTGCTGGGACTGACATCAGAGACCTGGTTATTATTATAGTGCTTTGGCATTTTGGATTTGAGGCATTGATGTTATGGTTTATTTTAGAATATGACTCAGTCACAGTGATCCTCATGTGAACCAAACAGATCAAGCATAAAGTGCAAATTAAAAACATTTGTGCTGGTGTTTCAGTCTTTCAGCACTCTCATAAGGACGTTAATCTTTTAACTTCTCTTTCAGCACATTCACAGAGCAACACTCTTAAAGTTTTTCAGTTTTCAGATGTTACGGGATGCTTTATTCAACTTGGCTCTGAGAACTCTTTTCAGCAAATCTCTTAAACTTCAGTGGAAATCTTGACTTCATTTTTTAATTAAATTGTTGTGCATTAATTATTTGCATGTACACACACACACACATACATTTATATAGATAATACATTGTTTCATTCTTTCTTTTCTTTGTTCCTTCAGTGGCACTGCACAATAGATGTGAGACATTAGATTAGAAGCAGACCTTTTCATTCAATGGCACAAGTCGAAAATCCATCCTATTAATCAATAGTATAAAAAGAGCTTGACTTTAGCTTTTGGCAGACCATTATAACATCTGCTTAGACTGAGAGAAAAAGAAATTAGCTAAGGCTAGTCCAGACTAGAGAATAAAACAGGAATGAGAGGAGGTGAGACTTAATTAAATATGAAAGCAAGACAGCAGCAGAGGATGTGAAGCAATAGAGAAAGAAGAACAAGCAGAGGGAGAGAAAGAGCAAGTGAGGGAACAAAAATAAAAAACCAAGAGAAGCTGCACATAAAACCTTTAGCATCAAACTAAAGCACAACATGTCAAATTTACAATTTACATGCACCCAGTCATCTCAGACAGAAAGGCTTAGAATGTTTAGCATTTCATCACAGTTTCAAAAAGAATAAATGTAAGGGCTTAGGAGATTTTCCTGTGACACAGGGCCAGGCTGGGGTTCTGACAGTACAGAGCTCTCTCTAGTCAAACGCCAGCGAGTCTCTGACTCTGACAAACTAAGGGAGGGCTGCTGTATTATTGATGATTCATTCTGCTTAGATCCTTTTTAGCCCTAATACAGTTTCTCATTTTTTTCTATTAATATTTCACAGCCTGGCTAATCTTGATGGAAGAGAAGCCTGCTCTTGTCCTAGTAGCTTATATGAATTGCACAGCCTCATGTGTTTCAGCAGGCATGAATAAGTAAGCATGCATGCATACATAAACACCCCCTTAAAAAATACAGAGCTACTCATAGACACAAATACACTGCCTGATAGAATTCTGAGGCATGTCTTCCTCCTCTCGTCTCATTTTTTATGCAGTTGTAATGAATCATATTCTATTTTAATATCATTATTCAGATAATCCCTCCTTCCAATTTTCTGGCAGAGCCTTCTCTCTGTCGCTGTCTATCTCTGACATGATGCCCTGAAGGCCATTTTCTCCCCATATTTCTTCCTTTACTGTGATAGAATGAATATTGTCCTCGCCTGCCCAGCGTGCAGCTCCTGATGATGATGAAGGTTGGTTGTCAGTGGAGGCTGGATTGCTGTCAAACTGAGGTCAAGTAACATCCACCAGGCTTAAGAGAGATGCATTTTACATCCATCTGTTCTTCTACCTATCTACCTATCTATCTATCTATCTATCTATCTGTCTGTCTGTCTGTCTGTCTGTCGGTCTACACTCTTAAAAATAAAAGGTGCTAAAAAGATGATGCCATAGAAGAAACAGTTTTTGATTCCAAAAGAACCATTCAGTTATTTAAAAGTTATTTAAAGAACTGTCTTGTTCTTTACCCTTTTTAGAAACTGAAGAACCTTGAAAGAATCAAGTGGTGAAACAGAAAATTTCTATTTAGAAAAAGTTTCTTATATGGCATCGTGTACCAACCTGCCTATTCTTTTTTTAATAATCAAACTGACTCACATCTGTTATAAATATTATTTGTGCAAGCATTAATGAAATGATAGCTTCCACAACCTAATCAAAATATTCATTATAATCTTTCTATGACTCTATAGAGACGTGTTTATTTCTTTGCCTTTCTTTGTAAAACACCTGCTGATCATCGTTCCACCCTTGTAATTAAAGACATGAGAATAGATTAATCTAACCCTGCATGCCTCTCTGCGTGTTTGTTGTTATACTAAATTGTATTTTCCCCATGGATTCTGTAAAGTTTCAATTAGCTAACCCTCCCATCCGCAGAGAAACACCTTTGCTTATACAAGTGTGCACTGTCCATAAACATGTCAAGTTGTTTTAATTTTTCATGCTTCGACTTTTCCAGAGACGTTTGCATTTGCATTTCTTTCTGACCAAACAGACTTCTTTATAATGCATACAATATGTTAGAGTTACAAATACTCCCAGCAGGAAGAACAAAATGCAATTCAAATACACAGAGAAAGGCCTGAGGCAATACAGAAAAAGATATATTTTAGAGTGAGTGGAGAGAGAATGCACTGTACTCCGAGTTTGGATGAACAACATTATGCTGTTCTGTTGAAAATAATGCAACAGTGTGCAGGACAATAGTATGTAACAATAAGATAATTCAGTTCAATAGCACAACACAAAGACAACAGTCTAATCCATTATGCTGTTGGAAAGAAGGATAGAGAGTAAATGGTGATTCAGTAAAATATAATTTCAGTCAAATTAAAGAGGGCATATCATGGTAAAAAAGGATTTTGCTTTGTCCTTTCAAAAGAGTAGCTCCCTTGCCAGTCCACCCAAACCGACAGCATGATTTCACAAAGCTGCCATTTTGAAAAGTGGAAACGCAGGAGAGAAATTGGACAGCAGAGAAAAGCTCCAATGGAAGAAAAGAAGGAGCTGTATTGAAGCAGGAAATTTGGAATCAAGGGCACAGAATCTTTTTTCCTCTCGATCTGAGGCTGTGTCACAGCAAATGTGACTGGCCTTTATTCTAAAAGATATCAATTAAAGGTCTTTCCACTCTAGACACTCCAAAGCACTTTATAATCACAGAAGTCCCCGCTCAGGTCAGTCTTCCTCTTGAAGACCCAGTGTATGCGTGTGTGTTATATTATAGAACCACCAGTGTTATAAAGTGAAGTGAAGTGAAGCCTGACAGGTAAAGTGTGATTCTTAGTAGTTACTAGATTGAAATGCAATTCTGGCATATCCAGAATTGGCTAAGTAAATGACAAGTCTGGACAGGTACTGTTTAGTTTTTTTCAAAGCAGTGGCAGTCAGGGTCAGTCTTGGTAAAATGCTTTTGAAAAATGTACATCCTTGATTTTAGGTGCCATATGCAGATCTTAAGGAGGCTGAAATTACTTGTCTCCTAGGTTAAAGGTCAAATGTTTTAAAGTGAAGACGTTATCAAAAATACTTAACTGGACATTCAGAAGTCACAGAAGTCTCTTGACCACACAGTTTTGCTGAATGTTTCTCAGACACCAAAGGCCTTTAAACCTGTCGTGCTGACATTATGAAACTTGTTTTTGTGTACTTGTGAGGGGTGTGTTTATCTCAGAAGATGTTGCTGTTTCATCAGTTTGGTTATTCTGCTCATTTTCATCGCGCATGTGAATTCAAACCTCCTTCGTCTCGTTCTTTCTCCACTGCATTTTCAATCTAATATTATCACTGAGGTACATTAGAAATGCTGAGAGTGGCTATTTGTCTGTTTTTGATGGCCAGCTAAGCACGGGTTGGTAAGCACACAGTTCCCGTCAGGTTTTTGGAATGAGGATTTTAGCATCTTTTTCCTGCATCATCATAACATATGCTCACAAATTATAACCCTGCTGCCTGCTGGCAGAGCATCAAGACGCCATGTTCTCTTCTTTGGGTCTATCTTTGATATGTCACCATGTGTCACTGCACACTGTTCTGTGCACTAATTATTCTCAGAAAGGTTACTCTGTCTCTTTGAGTCCTGCTTCTGCCTTGCTGAGGATGATGAATTTAAAGTGGCATTAATATAGTCTTGAGTTTTGATTTAGTACATACAGTCTCCCATTCAAATAATCAAATGGATCTATTTAATTTTATATCACAGCTAGGACTGGGGACTGGGTGATATATCTATGACCATTGCTCCAATATTCAGGATTACGTGATCCTCAAGAAATCATGCTCATATAGAAATGCAAAGTTCTAGAAAGTTATGAATAAAGAAATTTTGATTCTCAAAAGAATCTCTTACTTTAACCAAGGTTGCAATTATTTGATTGAAAAAATACAGGAAAAAATAGTACTTTTGTGAAGTTAAATTAAATTGTTTTACATTATATTGTAATATGTTTTAAAATGTAATTTATTCTTGGATGCAAAGCTGAATTTTCATCAGCCATTATCAGTTGAAGTTGTTGTTTAAGTGTTTAAAAATACCAAATCATGGTTCATTGTTTATGGCTGTGAAATCGCTAAAGGTCTATTAATAAAAAGGCATGGCCTTGAATATGCCCAAATGTCCTTTTCAATTAGAAATACTGATGACATATTCTTGATGTAGCTTAATTTTATAATGGCGGCAAAAATCACTCCAAATGTAATGAGATATTTTATTTATCACCCAACCCCAATCACAGCTTATTCTCACACTGACTTTTATTCATTAAATCTGATGCAGAATCATGTTGAAGCATCTCTTTTTAGCTCTTTGGGAAATACTCAGTGTAATCAATCAGAGAGGACTGAACTAATCTGAGAAACTGCCCTGTGAATCAATGTTTGCAGAAATAACAGCTGATGTTTGTTCTGTTTATTCGTTTTGTTTGTTTACTCCACAGTGTTGATCTGACAGCTCAGCACTTTGGAATTTCTTTACACTGGCAGTGATTGCATCTGAAATTCATACATAATACGGTGCTGATGTACCACATTCAAGATGCACAAAAAGAATTCGCCAAAAATTGGATTTGAAGATTTGAGCGTCTTCCCAGTAATCCCTACAAGAACGCAGTATTAATCTTGTTTTTTCTACCCTGTCAGTGTTTTGAGTTTTGTATAGTTACTTTAAAAAGCTGAAATGCGAAAAAGGTTTGACTTACAGTTATCATGCTGTTCGAATAACACAGAAAAACTGAGTGAGTCAGCTAATGAAACCAAGAATACACGACAAAAAGGAAATAGAAGTTTTTAATGTTTTTGGATCCAGACTCACTTTTCTAGTATGAAAGTTTTTGTATCAGATCCTCTGTCTCAAACTATCAGCTTCAGGAGTTGTGGTACCGCAGCTGAAATTTGATCGATCGTGTGCAACAGTAGAGAGCAGCAGTGACTGGCACGAAATAACCAGCATTTCTGTAGCCTATATTATAATGGAAGAGACCACAGAGAGTTCTTCTTGGAGGTTTAGGCCTGGGTTGTGTGCAGTGGTGCACACTGACTGTATTTATTAAAGGTGAAATGCACAGGACAGCACCAGGAGCAGGCGTCTCAAGAATGCTGAATACTGTTTCTCCCCTCTCTGCATTATTGCACAGTGGTACAGCAGCACATGCCTAAATCTGTGCTTGTATGCATCTCTCCAGAGACGCATCGCCATGCCTCCACAATAGGAGTAATGAGATTTTTCTCAGGCTTGTATTTTCACTTATTCACTTGGGATCATATAGGCCAATATTATCTGAAATTATGGATGCGGTTATGATTAATATTGCACATGAATGCAAATAGATATAAATGTGCATTTCAATGGGAATTAATGCATGACTGGGTGGTTTTAAGCAAGATTGTGTTCATTTATCAAAGATTGTGTGATGCATTACATTCATATTGCGTGAATTAGTTTTCCGGTGCTTCCGGAATCCTCATCCCAGGAGTCTTGATGCTGTAGTTATTCATTCAAATCCGACCGGAGCTGCAAGACATCATATATTTTTTGTGAGCACCTTATATGTTATCTGCCAGTTACTCATCACCTGTCATTTTCAATGGAATATGTTTGGTTAGGACATTTATCAAGATAAGTGCATTAACATTTTATAGCTTTTTCCTTTTCTCCTGATGATTTTTCCACTCTAAATAACATCTCTTCTCACTCCGAGACTTCTGAAGTGCTTGATGCCACCTTAAAGGACATGTTAATAAACCACTTAAATATCAAGGCATGTGTAGAACAGCATTAGGGAGATAAACGTGTTTGGTTACAAGGCAAACATTTTTGTTTTAATATTTATCTTTCCTCAGCAGATATTTTGTGCTTTGATGTATGGTTTCAATAATATTGAATAAATCTCAGAAGAGGTTTTGCCTTCACCCAGTGCTCTCTCGCAGCTCAAATTGACTAGTTTTTGTATTATTTTTTTGCTCATGCTAGATAATTCTCCCGTGTTCTGCAATCACACACACTCATTACCATGGAGACTAAAGCATCCTGTAAGTGCAGATAACATTTTCAAAGATTAATGTGATAGATGCGGCAAACACATTGCTATTAATATACATAAAAATGCACAGTCGCAAACAATCTGAGGCGTAATGTGTCACTAAACTAAACAAACGTCTGCATCGTGTGCTAATTTTTCACTTCTAGCCAAAGTAGTTCACAGCTCAGTGCCTAAAGTCATCAATGAATATGAAAGGTCACTGGCTAATAATCTTCATCCTTCATCTCTGTCTTTTTTTGCTGTGTTATTGTGTTCTAGATCATCTGTGCATCTTTGTGGGTGTTCGTGTGTGCACTAGACCTCACAGTATTGTAACTCTCCCATAAGTCTCTTGGCCTTGAACAGAACCAAGGACACACAAACAGCTGAGCCTGTGGGGGCAGGTGCAATGCCTTTGACTTTAAGAAAATGGTCATTTATCAGTTTCGTTCCTGTAGTAATGTAAGTGTAAGTGCATCTGAGATGGAATTATTTCGGCGCAATCTCATTAGTATTCATAGATACGCATATTTAAATTGTGGTTCATACTGGCGCACACATTTTTATGTTTGAATAGACAATGAAATGACAATATCAGTATATTTGGAATATCTAAGCCATAAAGGCTATGAATAAGTAGAAATGTGCAAATGTTTATGGTTGGTGGAATATTCACCTACGTTTCACTGCTGGTTATATATTCTCTATATAATAGTGTATGTGACAAATAAAAATCTTGAATTTATTTCACTACAAATTATTAATGTGCTTAATAAAATACCCGCAATTGAACTTTTAGTACACTAAACAGGTATACTTAAATTCTGCTGATTTGGAACATCTTGTACTTATGAGTTTAACTGAAGTCCAACTGAAGATATGCGGAGCATATTTGAGCTAAAGTGGAACTACTGTAAGTATGTATTTTAAATATCTTGTATTTAAGGTGATAAAATCATCATCAATAGTGACAAATGTTCACTTAAAATAAAGTTGAATTATATTTTATTTTATATCAGTAAGTGTCAAGTGATATATCAGTAAATAAATTAATGAATTTGAGCTATACTTAGTATGAATTTAATGTATAATTAATAAATAAATAGCTTTTTACCATGGAATTACATTTTATGATTTGTAGCTTTGATTATAATTGATAAAAAAAAAAAAAAAAAAAAAAAAAAAAATATATATATATATATATATATATATATATATATATATATATATATATATATATATATATATATATATATATATATATTATATATATATATATATTTATTTAATACTTATTTACATTTCAAATTTGCACATATCAAAAAGGTAAATATGATTGTCTATTTTATACTGTGCTCTGCAATTTTGTACATTGTCTGTTTTATATATTTGCATATTATTCTTTTTATTATCTGTGTCTTGTCTTGTCAATCTGTTGCACTGTGAAGTTTCTGTCATTAAAACACATTCCTCATATGTGCAAACATACCTGGCGATAAAGATCTTTCTGATTTTTATTCTGATATTTTTATCAGTGATTTTGCATAACTTGTACACGAGTACTGTAGAGCTGATTTTACTCCAAGCAATTTATTCACCTTAGCTTTAAAGGGGGGAAACTATGAATAAAATGCATGTATATTTGAAAGCCAGCAGGTGGGTAGAAAGAATAAGAGGTTTCTGACATTTTATTTCTCCAGTTCAAGTCTCTAGTCTCCAGGATCTTATTCTTCTTAAAATTGTGTGCTTGTAAAACTACCTGTTCTGTTGTCTAGTGGAGAGTGTAAGCCCTGCAGCCAAAGGGCAGGACGCTAACAGTCTGATTTACTGACCCATGAAGTGCATGTGAAATTGCTCTGCAGGAGCAGAAAGTCATGGATTTGGTCAAAAGCCTTGAGGATTGCAGCAACCAATTCCCCCCCCACCCCCACCCCCAAAAAAACACCCTGCTCTAGAAACACAGCGTGTTTACACGAGTAGAAAAACTGCTGCCGATCACAGATAATCACATTTAATGTTTTTTTTGTAAAGTTACATATAAATTTTGGACCAGTAAGATTTCACAGTGGACGAGTAAACCAAACGTGTCTCGTCGAGTCAGAAAGCTTGTTTACGAGGTAAAGATAAATTTGTTTTCTTGTTGCCATATCATGTCTGGTTAGAATGTGCCATGGGTAACCTTTTGTCGTTCTATTACAGTTAACATGGCAATAGACCAGCCGTCACGGGTGAATTTTACAGAGATTGTACAAATCTAAGGGATGTCGCTGCTGTGATATACCTTTTCATAGTGATAGATGAAAAAGTGAATGATAGACTTGAGGTTGAAGGAATCACGCTTGCTTGTCTTCAGCCTGTTAGATATTGTGACATCAAGCTACTGTCTGTGACGTCCTGCAAGCAAACATTTCCTCCAGTGACTTCAGACACTTAAAGAACAGAGTTAAGACTGCAGCAAACATGATAGACTGAACAGAGATTTCAAAGCATATGTACAGACATCAAGCAAAATGTTTTATATGACCAGCATATAAAAACATTCTGTTCAGTGTTATTGTAATATCATTTCTGTACTGTATTTCTGTATGTTAATATATATATATATATATATATATATATATATATATATATATATATATATATATATATATATATATATAGATAGATAGATAGATAGATAGATAGATAGATAGATAGATTTATTTTTCTCTAAAGCTTATATATTTTATTAATTTTGCCTGTTTTCATTTTTTTGTATTTTTTTCTTGTATTTTCTTGTATATTTTTTTATGTCAGTGTTATTTTTTTATTCAGTTTACTTGAAACTAATTTTTGGTTAGCTGTCAAAGGCAGCATTTCTAGTTTTCATTATACGTGTGATGTATTATCGTTCAATGTTAAATGTAAAAAATTTTATTTATGTAATTTATTTTAATCAGCAGTTACTATTAAAAACGTGCTGTATATGATAACATCATTATTGGATATGTTCACATTTAAAATAATTTGTGTAAAATTTTACAATAATCATTCAATGCAGTAGTATTAGACTTCACTTTCATAAATTACATTTAAAAAAATGATCTAAAACTTTCTTAATTAAACATCTTAATTAAAAACTTAAAGTTTATATATATATATTATTCATCATTAATTTGTTTATATTGCCATATGTAAATTGAAATGTTAAGAGTTATTGGTATATACAGAAATGAACACTAATGCTTGTTTTCTATCATTTTTAACATCACTTAATGTGACTTTCTCAACAGATGTAATTTTCTAAGTTTAGATTAAGTATAAACAACTCCTTGTAGAAAGACATGCATGTTTACAATTACTTTTACAGTTTGTTACTTTCAATTAACTTGAATGTTTCTAATTGGGCTTTTTATGACTGAAAGTCCATTTTAAAGTAATGTAAATTACCAACAACAAAAAATTAAAAACCTAAAGGTACTAGCAGTATGTAATACACAGTATTTCATTATTATACTGCCGGAGCATTACTGCAAGGTTAAAAACATTGACCTCACAGATGTCACAAACCAGTGGAGACACTCAGACTGGTGCCAAGCATCCAAATGAGCTGTTGGGTTTCATTTGGAGGTTTCTGAATATCCTTCTAGAGGGCAGTGGGGCAAAAGCAAAGGTAGTAGTTGTTCATCCTTTTTTTAAACGGTTTGATGTGGGTTTGAGACACGAGGACCTGAACTAGTGCAACTTTATGGGTTTGCTCTTTTCGTCAGATCATTTCTGGCAGGAAACACTGCAGGCACAGATCGGGATGCTCTTAACATCACTTGTGTAGAAAGTAATAAAGGGTAAAAATCAGGGCACTTTTTTTAAAAAGATAACCGCTGGAGTGAGTTTCACCAGTGAATATATTACTGACAATTGAGAGAACTGAGAGAAATGGAAGGCTCGAAAAATGTGTAAGAATTTAGCAAGTTAGTGAGCTTCACTCCACATGACCCTCAGGAGCGACTCATCAGAGATGCGTGTGGTGTCTCTTTAAATGCCTGTGCTTAGGTTTGTTAGACTCTTGGGCTTTCATGCTTTACATTTTCTTTTTGTTCCACCTCTTCCTTTAACACTAACAGCCTGGATCATTACTGCCAAGCCAAGCCCAAATCCCCTGTCTCTGAACTCTGAACTGCTCCTCGTCATGCGGTTTCTATCTTTAATCTGGGCGTCCACGGAAGGGAGGGAGCTCTTACCTGTTCGTCTGCCCTATATTTATTTGTATCTACGGTCATGTTCATAATCTCTGAAAAATGAAACTCACAGACATTTCATTTGATGGATAAAGATGTTTTCAGTTTCTCTCTAATTGAAGAACTATCTTTCGTGTCAGTGCCAGTGTCAATACAAGCTTAACATGTATCTGTAGATATATAAATATGAAATAGAGCAGACAAATTATTAATCACATTCAAATAAAAGTTTTGTTTGCATAATATATGAGTGTGTATAATGTATATTTATTATGCATATATAAATACATACACATACAGAATATATTTAGAAAATTTACATTCATTTACATGCACATATGCATATCATTTATTTAACATAAATATATTTAAGATATAAATGTAACACATTTTTTTAAAATATACTTGTGTGTGTATTCAAATATGCACAGCACACAATCACACACACACACACAAACATACATACAGTATAATGTAAACAAAAATATATAGTCTTGTTTTCTATTAAAATACAGCTCTGAATTATAAATTATAACATTTAAGAGTTGAAGTCATTTGCATACTCATGTTGTTTTTAAATATGACTTTCTTTTTTTCAGTGGAACACAAAAGAAAAAAAACCCATTGAGATTCAGTTGATGTTTTTTTTTTCATACAAAGAAAGTCAGTGGGATTCAGTGTTGTTTTGAACCCCAATGAACTGCATTATATGAACAAAAATATGAATTACAAATATTCTTTGTTTAGGTTCCATTGAAAATAGAAAGTAGGAACGGATAAGTAAATTATGACATAATTATGACAGATTTTATATACTTTAGAATTTAATTGGAGAAAAAAGTTTCAATACAAATGGCCACAATTTCTATAAAATTTTTGCAATTCAATATTTTTGGGCAAACTCTAATTGTATCTCTAGCTTGTATGGCTATAACTACTGAAAAGACATGTGAGAAGGGGCTTTGATTAGGATGAATGTGATGTCATCAGGTTCAGTATGTTCCTGGAACAACATCCCAATCAACCAGTCAGAATTGAGTGATACATTTACAAGAAATGTCTGTTTTAGGCTTACACAATAAAGGGTTAAGTGCTTCTGCACCTTTGTTGTTTAGTTATCATTCTCCTCTGGTTTTGGGAAATATTATGGGTAGGGTTAAGTTATAGATAGAAATAGAGATAGGTAGAGAGGTAGTGATAGGGGTAGGTCTATGCTTATGGTCAATAATGTTGTTTTAGGATCAACAAAGAGGATGATCCAGGAGCATGTCTGACTAGGCCAAAATCACTGCAACCGAAGATTCAGATATGGCAACAAATGATACCTAAGCAAGGTGACTGATGAGCTTAAGCCAGGGTCATCACCTGTTGCCATGGCAGCAAGTCTTCTTGACTGACAGCTGGGATGAAAACATACCCGAGGGGTGATGTCAGGGCTGAAGTGTCTTTTGCGCATAAAGATGGAGCAGAAAAAGCGATGGGTAGAGAAAGGGCAGATGAGGGGCTGATGGCACTCTGACAGGATGGACCATTTTATAACCCGTAAGAGGCTCAGAGAGAGAGAGAGACAGAGAAAAGTGTGAACAGAAGAGTCTGTTGATGGGCCATTAATCTTCTGTTGAGGTATGTTATATCACGGTTGTAATGTTTGGACGTTACCACAGGATCGTGCTGTAATGATAATATGCCTGCTGAAAACCCGGTGAGCTGCTTCACTGACTACTGTCTCAAGCTGCAACCTTCTAACGCTCCATCTTAACAGCAGGGGCCACACAGGTGACATGATTTTAATGCTCTGCGTAAATAGAAACTCAATGTCAATACAACAAGTTTAATTCTTGATGTAACTCTTACCTAAATTAACCACTGTATTATTATAGTAAAATTGTAGTAACCATGGTTATATTGACCACTATTTATATAAACACAGTTTTACTACAAATGCCATGATTGAACTATGGTTAGTGTAGTAACCAAGTGGGTCTTTTTTGTTTTGTTTTTGGGAAGACCAAAATGCACAGCACGCAGTTTCTACACTAAAAATGAGTACACTATTCTTATCATTAATTCTCAGTGTTCATACTTATATTCATAAGTATTTTAAATCAATGAACAATTGATTTAACTACCATTGACAGGAGCATGTTGCTAAACTAAGTGCTAAGACACAGTATAGTGTCCCCCACACAGGACCCACACAGCGCACAGGGGGTGAGTACCTCCTGCTGGTTTCACTAACATCTCTTCCAACAGCAACCTAGTTTTCCCAGGAGTTCTCCTATCCAGGTAGTGACCAGACTCAGCCCTGCTTAGCTTTAGTGGACACCCAGTCTTGGGCTTCAGGGTAATATGGCGGCTAAAATAGTTGACTTTTTACTAAATTCAACTAATTCTATTTCAAATCAATGCTGTTCTTTTGAAAATGGATGTGAAACAGTTCCGACAAAAATATAAAGCATGCAGAACAACTGTTAACACTAAGTGACTGATAACACTAAGAAGCTTCAAATCAGAATATTAGAATGATTTCTGAAAGATTACATGACACTGAAAGCTGGAACAACGATGCTGAAAATTCACGGATAAGCCAATTTGCTGCTTAATAATAGTTAGTAAGGAAGTTGTGAAGTTTAAATATTGGGGATGTAGAATATAGTCATGAAAAATATGTGCCTTATAAGTACTAATAAACAGCCAATATGTTAATAATAGAATAATAATATGCTAATATGCAACTTCTCCTCTTGCAACTTAATTGTGAGAATTGGTCCCTAAACTAAAGAGTCACCAATAATTCTTACCAATTCTTGAACAGTAGTCACTTTGTCTGGCTGTTTGAATTTTTTTCCCCACTCGCTCTGCATGCTGGGAATGCCTTCTCTGTGAAGGATACATGCAATGTTGACCTAGAATTTGGCAAAAACAAGGTATTTTAGGAGGCTGCATAATTATGCTGTCAACCTTTTGAACCAGCCTTCGTGTCTGCAGTGTGCTTATTAAGCCTTAAAATACTGCCTTCGTAGGCAGTGCAGAAAAATTTGGAACAGAGCAAAAGTCTCTGACTCATAATGACTCTACTGAGTGACGTCTTATGCTGCATTTCAGAGCGCAGTATTATAATAATTTAATGAACTCATTTCAATTAGGCTGTTTTGAGGCATCACAGCTGAGCATGAGCTATGGCTAAATAGGAAAGATGCTAATATGAGTTGCTTAAAATAGATAAATAAGCAAATAATTGCAAGAGGGCATTGAACGAGTGGAAGAGAGGGTAAGTCAATTATATATGAATGAATCCATGCGGACACTGTATGAAATTACAGTAACACTGAATGCACATAAATAGATGAAAATAACGGTTGTTTGAAAGATTATTTCTCTGTTGATGCATGACTTTCTTTTTTATTTGAAGCTTTATTGTCTAGAATACTTTGTACATTCCCTCATAACATACTTAATTAGCGCTAGTCAAGCACATATAACTGCTATAACATTTATGACAGGGGTGATAAAAGATTATAGTTGTGTAATATTGCATGTCCAGTAATGTTCTTTGTTTAATTGGATGTAAAGATGATGAAGTTTAACTAAACCAGTCTGCATTTGTGAGTGAGTGTGTGTGTGTGTGTGTGTGTGTGTGTGTGTGTGTGT
The DNA here is from genome assembly GCF_018831695.1 of Puntigrus tetrazona. Lineage (NCBI taxonomy): Eukaryota > Metazoa > Chordata > Actinopteri > Cypriniformes > Cyprinidae > Puntigrus > Puntigrus tetrazona. Next base: position 52,874 of record NW_025048554.1, on the reverse strand, counting down.
GCGTGTGTGTGTGTGTGTGTGTGTGTGTGTGTGTGTGAGAGAGAGTCCATTGTGTACACATTTCTTCTGTGGTTTGTATTATGAATTATTCACCCACTCACACTCATCACTGTTAATGCTCCGTGAAGCAAAGTGCTCACCCTGCAACTCTACGGATTTTTATAAACATAACTGCGGTAAACACCCGCCCAGACCCCCTCCGTTCCATCCTGTGACAATCTACTGCAGAATGGAAATCGATTTAGGGGAACAAAGCAGGACCATATCACAATAAAGGTGGTCAGAATGCTCCAGTCCTCTCTGGCTTTGATAAAAGAGCTTAACTGGTTCTTAACACACCTGATTTAAATTTTACAGTCATTGCTCCATCCTCCGGTAGCTTTTGTGGAAGAATGAGAATTTGTCAAAGGAGATAAGTGTTGTATCACCTGGTTATGTCATATTAGTGGAAATGCTGGTCCAGTGCAATTACTGTGGCAATCAGGAAAACTGCTTTTTTTTTCTATTATGTGGGAGAAAGTGGTGGTATTTTGAAGTTTTTTCAGATATGGCTGTGGAGGTGTTATGGTAGCATTTTGAAGGGGTAGTTCATCCAAAAATAAAAATTCTGTCAGCATTTACGTATCATGTTGTTCCAAAACCTGTGTCAAATTCTTTCTTCTGTAGAAGAACATTTTGAAGAATGTTGATAACCAAACGGTTTTCACTTCCAACGTTTGAACAAAAATCACTGGAACATAAAACAAGACATTTTGAGAAATTTAGAAAAAAGTATTGATGTTTATAACAACACGAGGGTGTGTATATAACTTTTCTCTTTGAGGTTTCTATACCTCCGATTTTGGGGTTTTAATACATGCCTACTTGCAAACTTTTGAGTTTCTTGGCCATTTTTTTCTGTTCCTGTTTCCTGAGTTGAATTTGTGTGTGAACGATGACACCATAAAAATGTCAGTGTGTCATTGATTTTGTGATGGTGTGATTGACCGTGTGGAATCATGAGGCCGAGCAGGTTTGGGTGCCAGACTGTCAAAAATATCCTGGCATTATGCCATTAGCCGCGAGGCACTGGCATTTCCTGTCAGAGTGAGGATATAATGCTTCTGGACTCACTTCTCTTCCACTCAAAGGATAGAGCTACTCAACAGCAAGGACTTTTGTGCTCTCTTCCTCTCTCTGTGGAAAATTTTTTTGACTTAAGTTGAATTGTTTTGCAGAAATAGTAAATGTTTTGATTGTTTAATAAGTTTTAGATAATTAAGATGATTAAGATTACTATGATAAGATATATGGTGCTGTTGCCCAGTTGTTTACATTGTTTTTGTTTTTCATTAGTAGCATGCAAAACTATCTATGTAAACTTTGCATTGATTCAATTTGACTCAAAATATATTTAATATATTTAAGATGTATTTAAAATGCTTGTGTTTATACATACATATACACACACACACACACACACACTCTATAAAATGCTTCAGGATTATCTAAGTGAAAATCAAATTAAGAATCACTTTTTGTTGTTTTGCTTTATTTTGTTTTGTTTACAACTCTCTTGTCTTAGAATATCCACAGCAATAAATTCATCAAACTGAGATTTCATCCTATGGGAACATAACACCCACTTCTTGGTGCAAAAGCCACTTTATAGATAAACACACACTGTAGAGAGAAATAAAAGAATGGAGGAGGGCCTGGAGACAGCGAATGAAATGAGAAAACGATGGCATCCATGTCTGAAGAAGATAATCCATGTGGCAGGCGACAAGGGAAAAAAACCCACCAGGCCAGTGACTGATAAGACTCAGAGACATCATAGAGCACTTCCAGGTCTTTAGATGTGAAACGGCAAAACATTATGCTTCTGGCACACCAGTTGAAACTTCTCCAGTTTTGAGGATGACTTTACTTAGTTCAAACATTTGCAGAAAAGACCACATTTTTCTCTGCGGGTTTAAAACCCTTGGGGTAGTCTTAATTTTCACCATTTCACTGATAAATATCCTTTTGGTCAGAGAACCGATCTACATTCCGCATCTGTCAGTAAATAAAAAACAAAATGCAGTGTGATCAGCTCTATGGGGATCGTTCATAAAATCCACCTTTAACGCAGTAGTTAGCAGTTGAGAAGACGTTTTGCTCCAAATATATCTAATTACATATTCCACGAATATTCCAAATGAACCTGATTTATTCATACATCTATATTCTTAATCGAAACCTTGAATGTGCAGTTAAACAACTAGATGTGAATGAGCGTGACCTTTTGTGAACGTCAAGTTGTGCTTTATCTCCTACTGCTTTCCCTAAATATGATTATCATAATGTATTCCTCTTCTGCGTGTTCTTATGGTTGACCCATCACACACTTGCCTGTTAAAGGAGCCCTGCCACAGTCAAGCTTCTCTTGCTAAAGCTGTATCACACAAGCACCTTCGCTAATAGCATATCTGTCTGTGTCATTAGAAGCAATGGGCATCACTCAAACCAGGTCACGCCATTTTGTTCTAGAACACTCAAAGCGCTTCCTTTCTTTGAATTTTTAATGAGATTTTGTGTGTGTGTGCGTGTGTTTGCAGAAGCGTACAAACCAGCTAATGAGCTTGATTTAGCTCACAAAGGTTGGGAGCTTATATATAAGTCACAAATGTGACTTAGTTATAATATGCAAGTTAATTGAAAGTGAATTGATGTGTTTTGCAACATCCTGTGTTTTAACAGTAACCTGCTAGCCTCGAGGTCTTGGTCTTGACATGAAAACACCAAACTTCGGTACTAATGGAAGATTTTTTCTCTCTGTGAAGTGAAAATGGAAAAAGAGCCACTTTTGCCTTTCATTACTCGGCTAAATTGGTTTAATGGTGTTAGAGGCTATTAAGAAAGTATTTGGCATGTATGCTCAAATCAAGTCTTCACAAATGTTTTGCTGTTTGTTGTTAGTTCAGAGAAACATCCTTGGTCAATAACAGCAAATGACTATTGGCATGTTTACAATGACTTTGAACATTAACATACAAGGCACTAAGTGGTAATGACAGTCTTTCTTTCAAACTTCAGCGGTCATAATGGCTTATTGACCGTTTTAAAAGGTGATATGCATTTGTGTGCTTCAGCTGAGTATTGAGTGAGAAATTTCTGCAGCTGTCATTTTATAATGTTAAGTCATCTTTGATTAACTCCTCCTAAAACCTTATTCATTAAGACAGTGATTGGCAGTCACCTTTAAATTGCGTAATTTGTTAAAGTGCTTTGAGTTTTTGGATTAAATTATATTATTAGCTCATTGTCAAAGCTGTATGGCTTAAATCCTAAACGGATAGCCTGGTTCTAAAGAGACGTGTTTGGTTTTATGAGGAAAAGACGGCTTAAAGTTGCTGGTTCCTATTTAATAAGCTGCGAGTTATCTTGAGCAGAAATCCTTGCTTCTGTTTGCCTTGTCAGTTGAAATTAAATTGAATTTGTAATAGAGAAGAAGAAAAAGAATTAAAGCTGTCAGTCTTTGCAGGAAATGAGGACTGTATGGCCCACTGTTCCTTAACTCTCTCAGTTTCTCTTTAAAGGGTGATTTCTGCTAGCACTTAGCTCAGGCATGAAGGATGAGACTGAATATTCATGTCGATTTTGTGGGCTGTGGTCTGGCAGCTGCAGGCTATGGTGATTTATCTGTGTGTGTGTGCGCGTGTGTGTGTTTGTGTGTGTGTACAGACATGCTGTAAGGCGAAACCTTCTCAATCATTCATCCATCCATCAAGCTCCTACACTAGAAAGAAGCAGCTCTTTAAGAGACCTTAGATTAGCGCTCTCACACCAATCCTTGGAAAGATACAGTTTCAAAGCAGCTTTCCAAACACGGTTTCATGCTTATCTTCGAGCAAAGACCAAAATCTATCAACATTTTCGCTTTTCAGGCGGTGGATCGCACATCTGATAGAGAAATACAGTACACCTCTCTATGCTTAAAGGCAAGTTCACCTAAAAAAAACTATTATTTCATCATTTACTCACCCCGTGTTGTTTCAAACCTGTATTGGCTTATTATCTTGTGTGGGAAAATGCTTCAACTGTTTTTGCTTGTACAATGAAAGTCAATGGAGTCTGAAACAACATTAACCGTATGGTGCTCAAATAAAACAAACAAACAAAAAACACACAATTTTACAATATGTATTTGGTGTTTCACTGACGAGGTTTGGAATGACATGAGGATGAGTAAATCATTTTAAATGTTCATTTTTAGCTGAACTTTTTCTTTAAAGATTCTCGATTCTTATACACTGAGGGGGTTGAAACATGCATAATCATAATTATCATCATTATGTACTGTGTAACAAGGGATCCAGATTTTTCCATTTATGTCTTTTCTTGTACGTTATCATCAAAACAAGCTGAGAATTGCTTTATCTCGCTCTCTTAATTACATATCATTTCACTATCGCATTTAGTCCCAAATTAGAGCTAAAAGCAGAACGAAAAGGATAGAGGACTTGGGCTTTGTAAAATGCGGTGGTCCCTTTTCACTCTGTTACTCTCAAATAGTTGTATTTGTCTCTGCTCAGTCCACTGTGTAAAACACCTTCATTGGTAAATGAATATAAATGCACCCAGCTCTCTGTCCTTTCCTGCACGTCATCTGAACAAGGGTACATTGGGGTCGTTCTATCGCTCTTTCCTCGAGGGCTTTGATGAGGCAGGGCTCTGAAGGGTGACCGAGAGATTCACTTTGCATCCTGGAAACAGATCTAGCTCTCACAGACCCACATCAAAAAAGAGTATTTTCTCTAATATAAGCATTTAATGGTGAGCCAGGGGGCATGTCTGAAGATAAAAGCTGCACAGTTCTAATCATGTTCTGGAGGACAAACAAGGCAAGAAATGCAAGTCTAAAACCCCATATATGACTGTCAGTCTGATGAACAACAATTATAACTGAATGATGTTAAAGACATGGTTCATCTAAAAATTCACCATGTTCTTCCAAACCTGTAGAGTTTCTTTGTTCTGCGGAACACAAAAGGATAATCTACTGGCAGCTCTTTTCTGGCAATTTTAATGCATGGGGACTCAGGCTTTCAAGCTTCCAAAAGGACTAAAAAGCAGCATTAAAGCAGTATGAAAGTCCACATGACTTGTGCTTTCCAAGTCTTCTGAAGCCATGTGAATGCTTTGTGTGAGTAATAGACTTTAAATAGATGAAAATGTTCCACTTTTTTAGAATTCACTTCCAACTTCACCTAGTTCTCCTTTTAAAAATTCATGAGAGTCCATGAGAGAAGTATTGATGCCCAATTTGTAAAAATTTCCCTTTGAATTTGATCTTTCCAATAAATCAAAAACTGTATGATTTGTTATTTGTGATGACTCAGATTCATCCGGTTTCAGAGGAGAATGAGATCAGTCAGTAATGACTTCCTCCCACAAAGCTATCATCACATGACGTTTTAGAAGAATATATTAGAAGACCATTTTTATAATACATTTATTTTGCTTTTGCATTGTTTTGAAACAAGCATTCAGCATATTCTTCAAAATGTCTTCTTTTGTCTTCCACAGAAGAAAGACATACAATATGAGAGTGAGTGCAAGGCATATGTGACATATGTGTCATTTTCTGATAATCCAGCCAATTTTTTTTTTTTTTTCATTGAAAGTAAACACATGCTAAATACAGAATTAATAGCAGCCTATAAGGCCTATGGAAAGGCCACTGTCTCAAAGCCTATATTTCAATAAACAACTGTCAGACTTTTTCAAAAGTAAACATTTAAGGTCTTGGCTACAAAAATATATATATATATATATATATATATATATATATATATATATATATATATATATATATATATATATGTATAATTATATATGTATAATTATCAACCCTTGTCACAACCAGCTCCAATATTTTAATTATAGTTATGTGTAACATGTCAACACTTGTTATGACCGGTTACAGAAATAAGGATACTGAGTTATTTTTTGGCATTTGTGCAAGGAATAAGCAAGGCGGTTGAGGACAGATCATAAATATTGTAGATGATATGTAAACCATTGTTTATTTGCAGCCGTGTGCGTTATGCATTCTCTGCCAGATTTACATCAATATCTTATAACCAGAGTTCATCGACCTCTCAGGAGGACGATTCAGACAACTTCACAGCTCAATAAATAGACATTTTTTGAAACTAAATTATTTATGAAATTTAAAAATATACATGCAATAAAAAATATGAAAGCTTCACATTAGTACTTCAGACGATTTGCCTACTAAGCTTTCATTAAAAATGTATTTAACTGTATTTCATGGCATTTATACACATGCAGAGTGAATCAAAAATTTTGTCTGTGGAAATCAGAGACACATGCTACGTATAAGTGAATTTAAAAAATGTAAAAAAAGTCTAATAAATGCTCGTTCTTTTTCCAGGTGTTTACACGTTATGGGAAGTGTTACATGTTTAACGCTGCAGAAGAAGGGAAGACTTTGAGAACTACGATGAAAGGAGGCACAGGCAACGGTCTGGAGATCATGCTGGACATCCAACAAGATGAATACCTGCCTGTTTGGGGAGAAACAGGTACACACACAGTCAACCCTCATCACACAGTGTACACTTGAGCTTTCCAAGAGGTGTTCCTTGTTAAACATCTTTGCTAATTTGCAGGAGAAACTCTGATTGTCTTACAGGTGTCTGATTAGGGCAAGGTTTTGTCAGTGTTTGCAGTGAGACGTCGTCCCCAGAGACGCAGTGAATATTTGTGAGAGACACACACCTTGAAGAACAGCTGTGATGCTGTAATAGTGTAGACAAATCCAGTGGGATTCATTATCAAATAGAAGTTCTTGCATCCTGTTGCACTGATCTGATGCAGCTACACTTCTCTGAGAGAGGTACACAAAAACTTCACTTTTTTGATTACCATTGTGACACCCGTGCATAGCTTCCCTTGTAGTGTGTACACTATTTCAAAGGAGATGAAAGCATTTAGGCTTAAGAGAGCGGCATTGAGTATTCCCAGCAAAAGATTCATTAGCATTTGAAAGGTTACAAGTTTAGCTGAGGCTGAATTCAAATTTATTCCAAGAAATATCGACATACTTTTCACAACAATGAACAAAGGAATCAGAGCGTGATGACTATACATTTCATCAGCTGTTTTGGGAGACTGGCCTTTAAAGCAATGGCACGAATTGTACCTCAGCTTTATTACTGCTTCAGGGCTGACGCTTAAATCCTTTAGATTTACGCTTTCCTCACCTTCACATAACTGTGAAGGATATGGACAATTCTTTCTAAAATTCCTATGTACCGTAGATCCAGTATATGACCTGTTTTATGGCCCGAAGTCCATCTGTTGTCGGTTCAGCCATTAGAGCAGTGCTGTGGGGCAAATGCCTTTGGGGAGATTTCGTAAAGGTGAATGCTGAGGTCTCATTCTCTTCCTTGCATTCAAATGTAATGCTATGATGAGGCAAGCAAATTTGCACATGTGCACATTTTCTTCTGTTCCTCCTCCTTTCTCTTCATATGGTGTCCAGTATTCTTGCTCTTACGTAAACACATTCTGGCATGTATCATTAAAGCACCAGATTTGAATTGTTCAGTGTATAATGACTCACACAGAGCTATTATATGGCTTCAGAAGACTCTGAATATTCCTCATTCGGAATCACTTTTATGATTCTTTTATGCAATATTTGGAGCTTGAGAGCCACTATCCTCTCATCCCACATCCATCTCCTGTTGTGCTCCATGTTGAGTAAATGAATTTCTTTTTTGGATGAACTTATCCTTTGATATTGCTCCAGCAAAGATGTTTTCAGTTTTTCTGTATTCATTTATTTGAGGATATTCGGATAAAATTTTGAAAATGATCCTTGCACAGGAAATAATAGAACAATATAGGAAAAGTTTAACTTTTCATTATTCAACTAAATCAAATATAAAGGTTTTTTTTCTTTGTTGCTGTTTGTTTCTTTATTTTACAGTTACACTCATTAGTTTCTTATTAGCATGCATATTTCTAGAACATTAGCCATTTAATAGTGCTAATTATGCACATATTAATGCCTTTTTCTAAATGACCATATTCTATATCCCTAATCCAACCATAGCTCTAGCTCTTAATTTATTGAGGAAAAAGTCATAGTCAATAGTTAACAAGTTGCTACCTGAAAAAGGCACATGAACCTGAAAGACAAAATAGAGTTGATGTTTTTCACAGGGTTTTCTTAGTGAACTTTCACAACTAATACAGTAGAAACACTAGATAGTGGTGAGTTTTTCAAGCTTCAAAGGGAGGTGTGACAATGAAAAAATAATCTAGCATCTATTGGATAGACGAAAAGTCAGCAGATCACCTGCTGTATTGTTTACTTTCTTTGGAGTCTGAATTATCAAGACCAGAAAGTCATCTGTCTGCATCCACCGCTCTACCTCTGACACTCAAGCATTTTTGGAGGGCCATGGGGAAAGAGATGGAGAAATTGGAAATGGAAGAGGTGAAGAGGAAGTGTGCGCATGCATATGTAATATAATAAATGTGCTACGTCGTGCTGAAAAATCTTGGTAAGATGACACGTCTGGAGCAGAGAAAGAGCCTGTGATAAACTTGCTATCATCTTTTTCAAATTTAAGACATTGAGAGAGATCCCTGAGCCTCACTGAATAAATGTGCAGCCAATCCGTCATTCTGTCTGCTGGTTTCCAACTCTGATGAATGCAGAGTGATGAAGAACTTATTCACTTTGAAAGAAGAAATGGGGAGATAAACAATATATTATGTAGAGCAAGATTCGGTGTGCTTGAACGGGAATATTTATGTGTTTATTGTTTTTTTGGAAGCTGTGGTGAAGCTCAGCAGTACTATAAATTCAGTCGAAAGATCACTACTTTACTTTTTCGATTCAATGCATTTTGCGTTCCTCTTTCTCATTTCACTTCTCTTTTGTCTTCTTGTCTTTGCATTACTCTCCTAAATTTGCTAATTATAATAAATAAACTCACTTTCACTATCTCTCCTTGTAATAGATAAAAATTAAAGTTAGCACGAACCGGACGTTTGCGGACGATTTTACTTCTGTATTGTAACGTACTTCAGAGACAAACAAAATATTGAATGAGGAAAATAGAGGGCTCTGCTTGTTTTTCCTACATCAAATTAATTAGATATAGTGAAGTAGGCGTTTTGTTCAGAATTGAACACTGACAGTTAATGATGTCATGCTCATGCCCAAGCCGTCAAACTGATGTCATCAGAGATGACCCATTGTTTTAGAGGGGAGGAGCATTTTCAGAGTTATGAGTAATATAGTAATGTGCACTAACAAAATATAGTCAATTTTAGTCTAGTCAATATAAACTAACTATTTATCTATGGGATGAAAGATCTAAAATTGTATCACTGTAAGATTAAACTTTTCAAAATAAATACAGAGAAAGAGAGGCTTTGTATGCGTACACATTGAGACTGACCGTGGTTTAAAATGTTTGTTTACCTGCACATCTCTGGATGTTATGTTTTTTTTTTCAGATGATGTTATTGATTCAGCAAACACAGTGCCTTAAAAATGTTTCAACTTTATCAAAAGACCTTTTCATGTTTATCTCCATGTTGCTTTCTTCCTTTTATATGAATTCTTTGTGCTGTTTACGCTTTTTTCTTTTTTTTTATCCCTGCGTGAAGCATGTGTTTTATTAAATTTCAATTTTTAATTATATTTATTATGGACTTTGGTGGAAAATGCTGACAAAATTTGTACATATGCAATATAAAATCACCCGGAAACGTTGCAACACAGAGACACTGTGGTAAACATTTTGTAATACTGCATAGAAAAAAATACTTTAATGACTATGTTCATTTTAAACTATTAGGCTTAGTTCAGAAAAGTTCATTTTACACTGTTAAAATTTGTGAAAGCATGTTGAGAAAACATATGCATAATTAGTAATCAACGATCCCGTTATGTTTTGATGTAAAATGTGTTTGGGGTAATGAATTCCTCTGTTGCTGTAAATTTACATTTTGTTTTTTTTTATTTATTTAAATTCAGAACATTCTAACATTCAGAACACTCCAAATTTAACATCTTGTGAGGCTCAGATTCTCTCAATTCATTTGAAACTCCAAAATTTGCTCAACCCTGGTGTGTGTGTGTGTGTGTGTGTGTGTGTTTTAAAAGGTGAATGCCTCCCTGCTACAATATGTAATATATAGTTGGACTAAGTTAGGGAGGAGACCACTAAATCTCTCTTCACTCTCTTTCTGTCCTTCATGCCTGCACTCTCATCTCGCTTCCTGATCAAAGCCGGATATTTATGCATTCTGCTCAGCAGCATGTGTTGTTTTTCCACTTTGTAGCTGTGGAAATGCCGGCAGGTTTTGGCTGGTGATCACTAAGTCTGGAATCAACAGCCTCAATCTGTAAAGATATTAAATTTCACATGGCAAATATTTGATTGATTTCTTTCCGTTTCTAAACTTTAATTAAACCAACTTGCTTAATTATTGTGCTAAGGACTCCAAATTGGAGTCAACAGTCATTTTTAACCAATGATTGTTTGGTTGCTTGCAAATATGTGAATCACAACAACATTGCAACATGGTTTAAAATGATAACACTTTGTGTCTTGTCAGAAGAGGCAAAGGAAAAATCAGTTAAAGTCTATACAACTGAAATAGATAAGCTCGGCGAGATCGCTCGATGAGAGACTCTCCAAATAGGTGTTGTTGACTTTCCTTCACATGCACTCTCTCATTCTATACCTCATTCCAAATAACCCCCTCATAATGACCCATCTTTCATCTGTAATATCTAAAGTGTCAGGTGGAAGAGAAAAGATGCAAAGAGACGGACTTCAAAAGCATTGGCATGGTTTTGAGTTGAAGAGAGTCCTTCTCATCTGTCTGCTAAGAGCATCAGTCTGAAGACTGATTGAATCTTACAGACTCGTCTTAACACACACATACAAAAATAAATAACTATGGCAATGTGAATGCATTTATGCTGGGTTATTCAATTAAAGGATTATCCCATCCAAATATGAAGCTTGTCTCATATAGTGGGCTGTTCAATCTACTGCTACCAAATTGCTGAGCCAGTAGGAGCACTTATTTCTCCTTAAAGTATACATAAAAAAATGTGTAAACTCCTTATAGACTGCAAATAGTGTTTTGTTTTTTTGGTGTTTTTTTATACTTTTCACATACATACTTTTCTTCATGTTTATACACATTAATCACACTACACTTGAGCTCAGCATATTATCATATGTGTATATATATATATATATATATATATATATATATATATCATTATTTGAGATTTGCAATACTCTGTTATTTTCTGCATACCTGGAAAGAACACTGGAGACTTCAGCTTGACTATGAAACGGCTCATGTAAGTGTATTTTATGAGCTGAACTTGAGAACTGGTGTAGAATGATATTTATAAATTATTCATGATGATGTGGTGAACAAGATCAAGAGATTCACTGAAAACATTACATTCAAAAGAGAGTGTAACAATTTTGGTTGTGTTACAGCTTCAGATGGTTTGTTTTTGGTCTGTTTTGCACGTAATTAAGTTGTTTCAGAGGACTTGAATTACAGCCATATATTCCTTTAAAATTTCCAGCAAAGGTGTGAAAATAACATACTGCGTTTTAGGAGCAAAGTTGGCAATAAAACAAAATAAGAATTTCACGAGTAATTATAGGTATTCATTAATTATAGGGTGACATTGCAGAGGTGAATTCAGTTGTTTTTTTCTTTTTTTTTGTTTCTTTTTTTTGTTTATTTTTGGGAGGTCAGTTAATTTTGCTGTTGACTCAAGGATTTATTTAGTTTTTTTATTTTTTTTTTTGACTGTGAGAGGTTGTGGTTTTAGATGTTTTTTGGCTGACTTTTCTTTATAGCCATAAGAAAATTGCAACTGTCCATCAGGATATGTATATCACTAACAGGAGACATTTGGTTGTATTTTATTTAGTGATTTTACGGAACAGAGCGCAAGCTGCAGATGAGCGATAGAGAAGTTGAGCTTCTGTGACACCTGAACTACTCTCTGATAATTGGTGACCTCTGATTTACAAATCCCAGGACTTTGCACTTCTCTGTCAAATTATATAACACAACTAATATATTTGTCTTCTGCATGCCTTTCTAAGACAAAGGTTTATTGTAAATCCACACAGATCTAGTCTGAACTACTGTTCAAGAGTTTGTAGTACTTACTGCTATGAGTAAGCCTTACTTAAAATATTTGGTACCACAAAACCAATGACATTAATTCACTAGTAGAAGGCAGCAGTGTGCTAATGTGCAATAAAACAACAAAAGAAGAAATAATAGAGGTTAGCGCATGCGGACAAGCAATGTTTGGGTTATGAAGAAGAAGAATGTTTTGAATTTGTGCACGACACTGAGTTTACTGAAACTGGGAAGAAGGAGAGCGACTGCTTGCAGTTTACCACTGGATAAAGAACAATCACTTCTGCACAATAATAATAAGGTACGTTTAAAATTGTGAGTGTGTGTGTGTATCTTTCTGTGTGCTACTAACGTGTCTATTGGCTAATGAAAGGCTTTTGACGGTCTCAATTTGAACACTTTGTAGCTAACTTAACTGTTACAAAATAGCATAGAAATTCCAAGGTATAACTCAAGAACATGCCAAAAGTCGCTATGATTAGCTTTCAGCAGGTTTTAAAGTCAATATTTACTCACAGAGTTAATTGTTTAGGCCTACACAGTAATCTTTTGCAGTGTTCCTGCTAAAATTTTATACCAATCTGATGCTTCGATCACTTTTTGGGTTAAAGTTATTTTTCAGTGTAAAAATTTATTATCCATTCTATTTTTAATACATAACAGTCATGTACATTTTGTGACACATTTAAGGTTTAAATTTAATGAGCTTTTTGTCTTTGATTAATTAGAAACAAGTAAACAAGTCGATAGTAAAAAAGATTTTATAATTTCATCCATTTACATCTGGCTTCAGCATCTGTAACTCTTGAGCTGCAGTGCTCAGACTTTTATACAAAGCACCCACATTTCTCACTAAAAAAGGCATCATTTCAAACCTCTGTAAGAATATCACAGCCCTTATAAATTGATGTTAAATACATGGAGTGCTCCTGTAACACATGCTGGGCTGAGTTGTAACAGTCAGACAAAAGTAGCAAAAACAGCAGCCTGCTCATAAAATTTGCTTCAATAGCTGTTTTTTTTTTTATCTAAAAGAATAATACAAAACAACTAAAACAACTCGAATGTACTATGAATGACCACAGAACTTTTTCAGTTCTGTGCAAGGGAATGATAAATTGTGTTGCAACTTACCTCACCCCTGCCAGCCAGTGTTTAGTTATTTATAATGTTATTTACAATGTTTAGTTAGATGTATTTGCATAACGGTTTGAAATTAGAATTTAAAAAAACGCATGACATTTTGCCTGAGAATCTAGAATTAATTCTAATCCACATTATATGATTTAATCTGCAACGGTTTAAGTACTAAGCAAAATATACTTTTGGTAAAAAAAAAAAAACATCAAAATTCCATCAAAATCATTTTTTTTAATAAAATCTGCATATATCTTGACAATCACTTATATAAGATAAAACAGGAAATGGCTAAATAATGACATTTCCACAGGATTCCTAGCTTATCCCTGATATTGTGCCATTACAACCATCACCATGTTACAATCTCCCCTGCCATATCTTAACACAGAGCTCCAAATTTCAAGTTTGGGTGAACTAATGAAATGGCAGTGCAGGTGTAGATAACACTGAAAACGAATCAGTCTCATTTCCCTTCTAATACTGTTATTGTTATGCTGTTTTATTCTAATGTTGACGTAGTCTGAGCACTAGTGTCTCTTGGGATTCTGTCACTGAAGATGAAGTATTTCTCCAAATCTTCTCTGCCTTAACCCTGTGTCTTCTGCCATCGTATTGCAAAGAACTGTCACGGATCTGCCAGGCTCTGTCGCTACCCAATCACAGCGCACACACTCACCTGAGTACTAATCAGCTCCACCTGCATCACATTACCCCTGCAATCAGCCACCGCATTAAAGGTGTGTTCAGCCTTGAAGCAGTGCTGCAGCAACCGACCGGTGTATGACGTCAAAGTACGGTGAGAGGGATTATAACGAGCATATGGACCCATCAGCTGTCAGACGCTCTTGCAGAACTTTGATGTCACACGCCGATCGGTCACTGCAGCGCCGCTTCAAGTTGAACGTACCTGCTGTCGAGCGTATCGCAGCACTCAGCGTCCGGTCTTGTTCCTACAAAGTGGACTCGGCTACTCTTCTTTAAGGGTTTGCTACTTTACCTACTTGTTATTCTTCCCTCTGTGCTTGTATCTTGCCTGTCTCTTGTGCTCCTCCTTTAGATCAGATGATCATCTGTTGTGTGCACGCATCCTGGAACACTTAATGTGATGCTTGAGATAGAAAAAAAAAAAAACTCTTGACAACTTGTACTGCTACCTACACTGTTTACAAGTGTTTCCCCAAATCCGATTGTTTTTGCTTTGTTTCATAATGTCTGTTATACAAGTTAAAACTGTATTGAAAATCATTACCTTCAGCTTTGAACTGTCACTGCGTCAAATTTATTTGAAATTGTGTGTGTTATAAGGAACATTTGTTATCATTCCTTTTTGTAATGTATGTTTAAATCACTTAGTTTACTGAAGTAACGCTTGCTTGCTTTTAGGAAGTAAATTAGACTGACTTTTAATGTTACATGAGTACATGTGTAAGCTCATGACACTAAATGAATCATTGTTAGTTGTTTTGAGTAAGGTTAACTAATTAGATTTTCCTGTGCGAGGACAAATTAAATGGGCATTTATAATGTTACGAAGAATATGTTTCAAATAATAAACATGAATCAGCCAGTATGGAAAATAAAAGTATAGCTTCTAAAAGATAAAGCTATTAAAATTATTTTCTTTGATGACATTAATTCTTAGTACGTTGGTATTAAGTGGCTATTATGAAGAAATGATTGCACACATTGGCTGGCAGATATATATATATATATATATATATATAGAGAGAGAGAGAGAGAGAGAGAGAGCCTATGGCACTGTCCACTAGAAGCCAAGGACTGCTGTGATTAACAAATATGCATTAGAGTAAACAGAGATATACATCTAATCAACACTGCAATTAAATTGCCATTTATGCTATAAATAAATGTTAAAATGTGACATTAAATAATAAAAAGTGCCAATTGTGTTTACTACTTGCATTAAATGTGGAATGTGCTGTTTACGCTTTCACATCTACAACAGCAGCAAGTGTCTGAGCCGCCTGTATTTTTTCCTGTTTGTGTTTCTCTCTTCATTCTGTTTCGTTATACTCTGAGGCTTTAATTTGGAGTGACAGATTTTTATCTGGAGCAAACAATGAATTAGCATGACAATACTTTCAACATACAAATAAGAAATTATTCACCAACCTCTCACCAACCCAACAACAAACATTCAAATCTCATCATTAACCTGCAGGCGCACATGACGGCACATTCTTTCTTACATCTTACACACACACACACACACACACCTCATTACTGAGATTCTGATAGCGCTGATAGCAACTGTAGTGAGAAATGGTGAAAAACTGAAGCCTTCTTCACAATCAAATGCAATCTGTAATGAATAGTTCTCTTCCCCAGGTTTACAAAGAGCTTAATCTGATGTCATTGACTGTTCAGGAAGAGAAATGGATGATTCTGATTCTGATTCTCATCTGCTTAATGGCTTTGGTTTCTTAATGAGTCTGTTGATGAGCGTTTTAGTGCTTTGGAGGAAACACAAACACAAATATAATATTCCTGATAATCTCCTGTTGTAAACTTCTGTCTGATATTGTCGCACATGTAAAATATCCCACCCATAAAAACCCTCTGGATAATAATATGCATTTTAACGAATCTCACAAGAAAGCATCACAAACACAATGTGCATTTTATTTCAAAACAAGTTTATATAACAAACCAAATTATTTCATTTGTTGTTCCAGACTCTTAAGGTGTGATCACATTTACCGTTGTTTGCGATTTGTCACAGACAAAATCTAATCACTTTTGATAGGAATCCACTTGTGAGGGCCGTTTGATTTGAAAGTGATTTCTATGTGAGCTGTGCTTCATACATCGCTACATAACTGACAATAGAAAATAGATTTTTTTGCTTACAGCATTTTGCTAATATGCTTAAATGGTGATTAAGGAATGACTTATAAGCAATTAGACTGCACTATATTTGTCTTGATTTTAGTTCAACCGATAAGAAAAATACAGTAATTTAGTCTGGTTATTGGTTTTGAAGTGTTTCTTAGCAATCTTTCTTTCGGTGCTGGAAGGGTCTTTCTTTTATCACATTTAAGGACACAAGAACACAACTGAGCTAAAAATAATTTCTTATGTCATTGCACATTGCATGCACTAGCAGAGCCGGAAATCCTGTCACAGTATTTTAGCATAGCATTCCTTCCAGGAATGGAACATCATGAAAGTTTTATTTCATTTCATTTTATTCAAGTGAACCAGTTCTTTATTCACAGCGCTAGTCACTGGTGACCTTTTAGTTTTATTTTACTTACATTTGGTCTTTTTTGCCAGTTAAATAAATATAGTTGTTGTCAGTAAATTGGAATATAGGGGAATGATATGAAGAAATACTGCATCTTTTTTGGCAACATACTTTACATATACTCTTGTCTGAAAACTTGAGTTCACTTCACTCTTTGAAAGGTTTTGAGCTTTTAACAGTCTTCTGGAAACTAACACCCTTCACATTTGACAAGCTACACTTTGGTGCATTTGATTTGGGATATGTGAACACACACACACAGCAGAAAGTATTGACTGGTCCCAGTGTGTGTGAGGCTGCTTGCAACTGCTGTCATGATGTGTTTCCATCAGTGCTTTGGCCCCTGGAGTGTGAGTTGAAGGTGGGGGGTCTTTGTGGCTGTGCTCTCCTGTTATAGATGGCTGTTAAGATGCCTGTGAGCCTGCAGGGGTCCTGATGACTGAATGAGGCCTCTCTCCTCACCAGGCCTTTGAGAACAGTTGAGAAAATTAACACATCTCTCTCGCAACCAATATCACAGGCTAGCGAGGCACGGCTAATCAAACAAAATGACAGATATTAAATGCGTGTGTCTCCGGTGAGTCACGGCAATGCATTTGAGAGAAAGAAAAACAGGAAGGTTGTGAAATAGGTCTGATTTCCTGAAGCCCTTTCCTTTATGTGGGTTTTTTTTTTTCACATTTATGGTATAGTGTTGAATTGAGGTTAATGGTATAAAGGTGGTACATTTTCACAAATAATCAGAGTAACTGGCACATGGCTATACGTATCCAAAAACAGATCATAAATCACATCACATAAATTCAACCTGGTCTCATGAAATATGTACCTCGGTGCCCTTTTTGTGCAGCAAAGCATCATATTCATTCATTTCTTCTGAAGGATTGTGTGACACTGAAGATTGTAATGATGTTGAAAATCCAGCTTTACTATCACAGGAGGATATTACATTTTATAATATATTAAAGTTTAAAACTGTTATTTTTAACTATAATAAATTTTTTACAGTATTATAGGTTTTACTGCATTTAATCAAATAGATGCAGACTTGGTGGGCGTAAGAGACTTCTTTCAAAAACTCTTTTAAGACTTTAAAGTCTTAAAAGCACAATATTTTTTTATTTATTGTTACTGGTAAAATAATTCAACATAATCGAGCAGTTTAGTATCTGCAATATAATGCTGCATTCTATTTCATTTGGAAAGTCTGACTTTTCAAGTTCTTGCGAAAATGTACTTAAAGTTCTTGAACTTGGCAACACAGTTATGTTGTGTTCAGCATTACAACAAGGTGTGTTGGGTGTGTGCATCAAACTTATGAATCTGGTGGAAATAAAGTAAAGCTCCTCACCAGCTGAATCAGCTTTGGTGGTCTTTTTTTTCAAGAATTAAAGCATTAAAGATGCTAATGTCTTAATTCAAGGCTACTTCCGCTTAACTCCTCCATTGTACTCTGTTGAAGCAAAACTAATCTTTTTTTCTCTCTCTCTCCTTCTCTGCTTTAGAAGAGACAGCATTTGAGGCAGGAGTGAGGGTGCAGGTCCACAGTCAGGCGGAGCCTCCTTTTGTACATGAGCTGGGCTTTGGAGTCGCCCCAGGCTTTCAGACCTTCGTTGCTACCCAGGAGCAAAGAGTGAGTGAGCCTTGACCTTCATCGTTTGTCCTCAGCCTAAATATTTTGGTCTCTCAAGCCTTATTTACACCTGGTATTAACGTGCATCCAAAACTGATTACATGTAATCAGATTCCGAAAATTAAGCACTTGTAATTAGATTAAATTACATATTAAAATATTTGTAATCAGACTTCAGTTACTTTTTATGGATAACATGATCGCATACTAATTACACAATAGCAATAAATTAATCATAATTTTCTAATTCTCACTAATTCCTCTTTTTCATCTTTTAAATTTCCCTTTCTAAAATAGCCTACAGTTTATATACACCGAGAAAGTCTTCCAGTTTTGTTGACATTAACACAAAGACCAGTCACAAGTCAGGTGGCCACACAGCATTCGACCACTTTGTTTACAAAAAATAATTTCAGATTTAAGAAGGTTTTTAACATTAATATTGCATAAAACAAATTATTTTAAATAAATTGTCATTTAAAATCCCCCTGCGATTTCAAAATAAAGATTCTAATAATCGATAATAATCTGAAATGGATTACTTTACTAACTACAATTTGTGTCATTTAATTTGGCATCAGTAACGGATTACAGTTTTCAAGTAATCTACCCAGCTCTGCGTGCATCTAAGGTGATCCTACCACAAGAGTAATAGCAGTGCTCAAATCACATTTGATAGTCAGAAACTGATGCCACCACACCTCACTGGTAGTGCCAATACTAATGCATCGTGACTCATCCCACACACCAGCTCCAAACACACCACCAAAACCAAAGCACCCAGGTTAGTAAATGGGGCTTATTTAATTCATACTCATGTGTTCATGCTCCTCATTGCTCCACATTTCTATTCCGTTTCATGTGCAATGTTTATATTTCGTCAACCTCCTCAGACTGTTTAATCTTAAAAGACCATTGCATGCTTTGTGTGCCCATATGTGTGTGTGAGACAGGTGAGAGTGTAAGCATTCCTTTTTTTTTTAAACCCATTCACTTAATTATTGGCTGCTTTCTAAGTACTCTGTTTATTTTTAGTCTTTCTATTGTCCACTTGCATTCCACTTGTCTTTGTTGTCCCTGTGCTTTGTTGCTCAAGCCGTGACCTTGCCAACAACCTGACTGCCATTTGTTTGCAATCGCTCTCACTGACAACAAGCATAGCATTGTGTTTTTGTGAGAAAAGAGTGGTTTCATCTTTAATAATTAGTTTGGTGCTAATTCAAAACGTGTGTTTTTGTGAAGAGTCATCTACTCCATCTATAAAAAGTGATTTAATGATGCATTTTGTCATATAGCATGTAGTTTGTTGATGCAAACAGCGATAATTAGACAATGAACTATACTGCCGAGACAACAGGACAAACAGTCCTTGTACGCAGTGGCGGTTCTAGACCCTGTTCTAGACCCCCCCTATAATAATTTCTCTGAATGATCAGGCCAGGGCTACTTCATCAAGTTCCAAGGTGTATCATCACTCTTTATAGATCTCCATGTGGTACCTTACTCGTGCTGTAATAGAGCATTAATGTGCGCATGCATTTGAATGAAGCACTCACTGGTCTCATTAAAGTGCGTTTCAATGGCATGAGTTTCTATTTAGTTAATACGCACCTTCCCCACACCACTAAACCTAGCCATTGCATCTCATATGCACGCAAAAGTCAGTTTCTGCGTATAAATAGCACAACAAATAGAAAATCGTGCTGTTCAAACACACTTCCATGCATTTCTTATCTTAGGCTGATAATGTTAATCAAGCAAAAAACAAAACAAAAAAAACTTGAGAAACACTCAGTAACTTCTGTAACTTTCATAGGTAATTGTAATACAGTTTTCATAAGCACCGTAAAATACTGTTTATGTAGGTAATCTTTGTGGTTGTATCTAATGGTCTCTCTGAGGGCTAAGCCCCCCTAAAGATGAAATCTTAGAACCGCTCCTGCTTGCTCAGCTGAAGAAGCAGAAAATGTCAAAACATGACAAAACATGAGTGAAATACTGGTACACCTTACACATTTGATGAAAGCCTGCGTAATGATGCCTGCGTCGTTTCTTTTTTGTTGGACAGATAAGGAACTACAAGTTTAATTGCCGCTTCCTTGTTAATTGCCCTCACGGATGATTACAGGTTTTGTTTGATTATGCTAATTGTTGTGTTTAGGTGTCTGTTACACTGAAATACAGGCTAATGACAGTGCGCTAGTGACCTCAGCCCTCTATAGCTGTGGTGTGTAATTACGTTTATGAACATTAGGACTGTTTGGCAAGCCTTCGGTGGTGTATGTTTTTATTCCAAGTCATAGCAGTTCAATAATATGCCAAATAATATACTAAAATCACTGGCACAAATAAACAAATTTTTTTTTATTGTTTTTGTTGACTCAAAAGCGTCTGTCTGGTCTGGGCAACCTGTATAAACTCTTGTGGATGATACATATGCAGCTGTGGTGTTTCTGTCACAGTGTCTGCAGCCTTCGCCCTCCATGCTGTTATCTGAGAGTGTAAGGCTGCTGTTCACTTATCTGCTGTAGTGTCCAGGTTAGGCAGGGTATCAAAATCTCTCCCTGGGCTATCTGTCAGGGTCTCCTGCTCTCTTACCTTGTGTTATCCGCTCTCTCTCTCTCTCTCCCTCTCCCTCTCTCTCTCTCTCTCTTTCACAATGTCTCTCTCAATCTCTCTCCCTCTTTCTCAATTTTTGACACTTTTTATCTTTCTGCAGCATGTTTTAGATTATTGCTTTTCATTCAGGAAAACTATTTAGTTGTGCAATATATTTTGCTGTAATAGTTTTAGATTTATTGTAAGGCAACACACCTCCAATACATTTTTTCTTGCATTAGTCAATTTAACTAAATGTGCAGTGTGCATCTGCTGCTCTATCAAGGCAAAAGTCGCTTAAACCATTCATATTTGACTCAGAACTTTGTGTTGTACAGTTTTGTTGCTGCTGCTTTTCTCTTCCATTAAATAATGAGAAATATAAATCACTTTCATAAAGGTATTCATAGTTTATTATTACTTTTTGTAAACAATATACATGGTAGCAATGAGCATTTTGTTCTTATTAATAGTTTATCTTTTTAATTGTTTTTTTAATTTTAATTACTTTAATTACTTAATTGCTGTGAAATTGTATTGCTTTATGAAACATAAGTCAGTGACTTCCATAAAAACAAGTAATAACATTTTCTAATGTTACTGTCATTCCAAACCTGTATGAAATGATTTTTTGCTAACAAGTGTTACCTGTTCCAAAGTGTTACCGTATTTTTTTCCCTCATGCACTGAGCCAGAAATCTCCTCTTCAGTAGCACTTACATACACCAGACTTTAAAGTTTCATATCTTTATTTTGAGCGGTTTGTTCATGAATCATTTGCCTTATTTATTTGACATTTTATTCCTAAAAGCACGGTTTATATTTTCTGGCTGTTGAGAGTATTTTTGATTTATGGAGTGATAAAAGAGATATCCAAATTCCCGAATGTAAACAACTTCAGCTCTGATATGTCAACAAAATGAAAGAAGAATTTTGAACCTGACTTTATCCAGTGTTCAAAATTTTTTTTCTAGAAACATAGGCAAATTAGTGGAGATTTAAATAGACAATGCATCATTTATACTTAAAATCTCAAAAAACTTGTAATGCAAAACAATTGTCCTATGTACTATGATTAATGTATGTTTTTATACACCTGTCTGTCTTCTGCACGCTACTATGGTTGACATATTTGCATCGGAAAAATGTCATTGGCCAAAATAATACTTTATTTCATTCATCTCTGGTAAGGATGTAGTAGTCATAATTAGTTTCTGTAAAAAACCCATTTGAGGTGCAAACTTCTGAAAAAGAATAAAACATGGCAATACTTTACTTTTAGACATGCTGCTGTCATATTTGGTAACTAATTGGTTATTCTTTATTAGTTAGTCATAGTTAGCAAGTAGTTCTCAATGCGAATATATTTTAGTAATTACTGTAAGCTTAAGAAACTACTTTTGTCCTGCATTTTCTCTTACTTTCTGCTTAGCTAATATTGCTTTCATATTAATAGTATTAAGTTCAGTGTTAATGTAATACTAGTAGTACCTATTGCTTCCTGCATGGTTATTTGTTAACAAACAAACCATTATCCGGCAGTGTTTCTCAACTGGTGGGTAGCGAAGTACAGCCAAAGAAAAGGCATCAACAAAAACAAAATGTAATTTTTTTTGTGTTTTTCTAATGCAAGATTTTTATTTTAAAAGACGTGCATGAAAGCTGTTGCCATTTCTATCAGATGCAGTTTAAATCAAGTGTGCCATAGAAAAATGTACTTTCCCGATTCAGTATCGCTCAGATGAGATGTCGACAGGCTTAATGTCAGTATCATTATTCCATCATTATTTTTGTAATTTCGAAAAGTCGATTTTGACAACGAAAGTCTCTCGCCTCAGAAAAGCAAATTATCCTGCCCTTCCAGATGCTTGTGGCACCTGTTGAAGTTTTTTATTAAAGCAACTTAAACTTAAACTTGTTCAGACATTGAGTTCAGCCAAAGAGCAGCCATTGACTTTGTGTCGTATAATTAATATGTGTTAATAATAATTTAAATGCAAATAAACTTGTCATGTTTGTGTAGGACAGACATTATCATACGTATATTTACCGGTTCACAAACAATTCACGCTGACATGCGGTGAACCAAAAATATAATTATGTAACTGACACAATCAGGCACTTCATTAGGAAAATTCACTGGGTGTCAGTGGGCAGGCAAAGGAGGTAATGATGTGAAAGCAGGCATTGACGTGTTACTGTGGAGGCGTTATTGTGTTGATGCATTTATCCGTGTTAGAGTCAGAGATCAGATCCTTATTACAGCTTGGTTTCAATAATATTTTTTTCCAGCGTGTTTTAAACATTAGACATTAAAAATATCACGGTTCTGTCATAATTCTCTTAACTTTATTACCTGCGAGAGGCACTGATATGCTGCTAATGGAGTAAACTCACTTTTTAGTGCCCTTAGAGCCGCCTCCAATTTTTGGTTTAATATGCATTACCGTTGAAGCATTTGGGGTTGGTAAGATTCATTTTTTTCTAAAGAAGCCCCTTGTTAAACTACTCCTCCCGTTGAACAAATGAGGTGGCCTGACAAGATCAGAACGTCTTCCCAGAAATAATTTCTTACAAACTTGGTTTTGACAACTTGGCCGACCCACTGGGAAAAGTCTGAGTGCTCTTCATGGCCAGTTCACCGTACGTGTCAAGGACCATTTTCAACAACATATTAATTTATTGTTCTTTTTTCAGGCCTGGTTGTCCTTCAGGATGCTAAACTGTAAATCTCACTCTGTGTATACAGTATATTCTCAACAGTAAGCATAGCTTGCTGAACATTTATTGAATTCAGAAAGTATGTTGACTATTTTGTGATATATCTTTGATTAATTGATTTGCTTCCTGGATGTTTACTGAATATTTCTTTCTTTCCATCTTTCACCTTCAGATATATTGTAAAAACGGACAATAAAATCACATTATTCTTCAGAATTAAATATTATTTGTCTGGACATTTAAATTTCATCACTCTTTTATCTTACCAAACGTCAATTTGGGTCAGTGTTCTTAACCTAATCATTACATTAATTTTAGAAATTTCCATTAACAGAACAAAGAAAGCTGTGAAATTAGTATTTAAACAAAAATAAATACAATAACCGAATCTCCCTTTAGATTTCTGGAAACTGATTTGTTTTTAAATATCCTCCGACCGGGAGAGTGTATCTGCAGCTAATTATCATTAACCCTGATGTCCTAGCCAGGGGCCGTAATGTCTCTGATGTCTCTGATGCAATGTTGCAAGAAACCCATTACAAAAGACCCAGAGAGAAGGAGAAAAAGAACAAACAAGGTGAATGTGGCCAATTTCTAAAGCCATGCAATATGAATGCAGCTAGTAGGGTGAGCTGCAATGGCTTTTCAGTTGATTGAAGAGTCTTGAGTTCACAGATTGAGTCTGAATGACATTTTCCTTTCAGAAATGCCTTTTCATTCCTCTCCTGTGCTTTAGCTCAGCTGGGAGCTCTGTAAATTTAGCACTGGTTAATTAACTTTAATTTGGGCTTATAGGACCCATAAAAAAACCTAAAAACATCCAGCAGCAAGATATATTTTCCACTCCCTCCTCATCCCTCCTTCCTCCATCTGGGAGCGTCTCTAGTGATCCTCTGGCAGAATACCCCCCCAACCACACACACGCTCTGCAAGTAAATATGTTAAATAAGGTCTTCAAACTAGTTTAAAGGAGAAAACGATCATTCCCAGCGTTCAATTAGATGACTTTTGACAATATCGTGGTCTCTAAGTCACTATATGATAAATTTGCTATAGAATATCAACATTGTTTTTTGGTTTTATTGCTTAGAGCTGTGGTATGTGTTATTAATCATGTTTTAAAAAATGCAACTGCACACTCACTTAAGTGTAGACTTACTTTTATTATTAATGTTTTGGTTGGTATAGCCATCATTAGGATAAAAAAGATGAACTGAGTTTAAACCAGCTGATTTTGAAATGGTTTGTTGTTATCATTTAATCAAACATATTTGTATTGTCATGAATGTAAAATGGTTTGTGTAGTATTTTATAGTATTTTACTGCACTACCATCCTTCATATTCACGTACCTTCACCATTTTTCTTATTAAGATAAAAACATTTATTATGGCTGGAACTATCTTTGAGAACACATAATTTTTTTTTTTTTTTCTTTCTTTCATAAAATAAATAAATGAACATACAAAATAAAAAGAATAATAAATAAATATTTTCTTCATGTAGTTTGAATATGGCGAGATTTCATTTTTTTGTTGGGGATTGGGTGTTTACCTGTTTTTGATCATAAACACAGTAAAACCTCAATAATATTGAGGGGGAAAAGGCCCTCAAATGATCAGAGCTGCATAGTGACAGAAGGTGGTATATAAGGTACCTACCCTCAGAGTTAGTTGAGTGTGATCACACATAGAGCAATTATGAGCTTCACACACACTGATGCTGGAAGGGAAGGTCATTATGAAGGGCAGAACCCTGATTTACACTCTCGCTGTCTTAATCATTGATGAATAATTAATGTGAATGGAACATCAGCATTTTCTGCAACTCAATTGACTGATTGAATTAAAAATTATAGCTCACACAACCTTGTAATGTTAACAGTAAGAACTGATTGTAAAAACGATGTGTAATAATTATAGCGCTATCAGTTTAACGTATAATGCTTTCTAGTATTAGGCCATATCTTATGACTAATAGTTATATCCAAATGTATGCATAGTTATATCAAATTTTTGACAGTGAGATACTGAAAAATTTTATATTCAGTGATTTATATATACATTATATATTGACTTATATAAAACTTTTTAATAACTATTTTAATAACTAAGTAGTAGGCCTATGTATTTCTTTTTTATTGTATATTTTCATACTTTTATTTACATGTTTTTTTCCTTTGATGTTGGAATTACTGATGCAATCGCAACAAGTAATACACAGATAAAGCGTGATTTCATACAGTCTGAGAAATACTTAATTAAGCTTATTTTTCATGTAGTTCAAAGAGAGTCTATAGGCTACAACACCTCTGAAGGAACACTGCAGAAATGCAAATGAAGTTATTATAAGGCTGTTTACCAGAGAATTTGTCGTTGATTTTGTTTTAAAGATATTGTTTGTTGCGGCAGGCTTTTGTCAGCGTTTCCCCTCTGATACCCAGCGTCAGATCTGGATGCTGGGTTTATTTTTGATTCCAAGAGCAGAGGTAAGACGACAGGCCTTTTAAAGTCTTCCCATGCCAAAATAGCTTTGATTTTATCTCCACTGACAAATTTCATTTGCCTGTCAGATATCTTTTTTTCCCATCAGCAGCCGCGTGAAATCGGTTCCTCAATCTGTGCCTGATGCTCAGTGGTTTCCAGACGCAGTTGGAAAGAGATTATGTCCCTTCTTATCCCCTCCAAGTCAGCTCATTACTCACATTTGGCTCTTTCGGTCTTAAGACCACATTATCCATGATGTCTCCCGTTGAGACTAAATGAAGCTGACCTGCATGGGAGCATGGGTAATGTATGCTTGGAGAAGTGTGGATGTGGACGACCTATTGTTTTGGGGCAGATGGGCTCTTCCTCCTCTCCACCTGCCATTTCCTGTGCCGTGTCTCTTCCTCTTGTTGTTTACGATCTCTTTTGTCATTCCCTCTTAAATCCTTAATCCTGCTCCATATTTCTCTCTCCCTTGACATTAACGCCCTTCCCTCCCTGCCGCCTTCCCCATCCATCTGCTGCCAGGTTCACTGATACGAGAACCAGTTCAGGGTGTTTGCTCATGGAGGATTATGGAGTGTGATCGTGCTAGAAGTTTGTAACACAGCAAACAATCCTTCCAGCCGGTGGACTCATGCCAGCGGGATGCCTGTTGCTGCTTCTGACAAAACACGCTTCTTGTGTCTATGAAAAGTCTTTACACAAAGACCTCTGTAAAGCATCATTTTAATTATCATTTTAGGATAAATTCATACAATTGTTTATCACTCTCACGCAGAACAGAAGGGAGGGACGCTGTGCGCTTTGTGTGCCAAATTGGAACTAATTCACTTTTTCAATGATTGTGATGTGTTGTGCATAGAGTATTTTTTAGTTTTTTTTTTTTGTTTTCCTGGCTGATATTAAGGTGATTTTAGAGCTAATTATGACATGCATGGATTTAGCTTTGCACCAAATTTGGTTAAAGATGCCATTCTAGAAATATCCAGAGGATAGAGTATCTATTATCAATTTATTTAGCAAGCAAACATGTCCAGTAATACAATAGGGGGTTAGTATTGCTGTCAACCTCCCACTTAGACAGGAAGAGACTGATTGATCGAACTGATGTCAGATGAAAAGCAATGGACATTTTTGACAATTATATCTTTAATTTTTAGCTCTGTAACATATAGAATTTTAAGTGAAATAATTTCTTTTGTAAAACAAGGTCTCATTAGTCTCTTTAATTCATGTATTAACTACCAGTGAACTATATATTTGACACATTATTTATTCATCTTTGTTAATGATAGTTCATAAACATAGAATTGTTTGTTGTAGGATTATGTTAGCTCAGGTCCATTAGCTAATATTAAGTGATTTAGCTTTTGATTTTAATAACGTATTAGTACATGTACAATTAGAACTTCATTGTATAGTGTTGATATTAATTGTTTTTAATCTTAATTTTCAACTTTTGTTGTTGCTTTTTAGGCAAACTTTGACAGCTTATTTTGTTTTTGCTTGCAGTGTTGAGATATACAGAGCAAATTCATGAACATTAATTATGTAGCAATTTCTGTGAGCGATTGTACAGAAAGCAGAAAAGGTCAAAACAGGCTTAACAGGAAAATACAGTTATGCTTGTGAATATCTAGTTTATTCACTCAAACAAAAACTCCAATGCCAATCCAATTAATTTAAAACAATAGTAACTGTAATAACAAATTAGTTCTGGCTCAAAAACATTCATTGTATCTGCCCAGTGCTATTATCTTCCAGGGAAGTTTTTGTGTTCGATATGACATTAGAGGGTTAGGAAATGGACTGTGAATGCTCAGTGGGCAAGCTGTCAGAGTATGAAACTAATTGGTGTTTATTGAGATAAAATAAAAGAGATTTGCATTGACCACTGATATTGGCAAAAGCAGCATACTTCCCACCAACTCCCAAAATTTAATTAAATGAAAAAGTTTAAATACCTCTATTGCCAATGTTGTTGCAGGAGAATGTCAATCACATGCTAATCAGTCTGTCTAATGCATTATAATCTTTTCTTCTCCTTCAGCTGACATACCTTCCTCCTCCGTGGGGCGAGTGTGTGTCCAGAGCCCTGGATTCAGGCCTCTTTCAGGTGTACAGTGTGTCTGCCTGCCGTATCGAGTGTGAGACGCGCTACATCGTAGATAACTGCAACTGCAGGATGGTCTACATGCCTGGTACGTACCAACGTAAAAATGCTTGACACTTTCCATTATCTTCATTGAATTTCACTTTCAGTTTCAGAAGTTATCCTAACAAAACAAAAAATACTGATATAATTTTTTTGTATATTGTTTGTATAATTATTTATAAAAATAATACCATTAATAATAAAAGCAATCTACATAAAAGCACTTATAAACACTAAATACGATCTTTAAAGCAGTGACTATATAATAGAATAGAATAGAATAGAATAGAATAGAATAGAATAGAATAGAAAAGTGCTAGTATTAGTTGGTCACGTGCTGATGTGTCTTTAGATGTTTTTTTGAAGGTATTTAGTCTATAGACTAAAGAGGTCGTTCCACCAGCTGGGACACAGTCCAGGAACCTCATTGGGATGGATCCACAAGGAACACAAGCTCCTTACACAAGGAGCATAAGTTTGAACTAGCAAATTTAGGTACATTGGTACAGCACCAGTTGTTGCCTTGTAGGCGAAGATCCATACCGTGCATTTTACAAGTGAGGTTATTGGTAGCCAGTGTATCCTGATGAAGAGAGGAGGAACATGAGCATTTTCCAGGTCAATAAAGACCACTCTCTCTGCTGCATTCTGGATCAGATGCAGAGGCTTGATAGTACATTTGGGAAGGTATACTTAAGTTGCATATAAATCAGAACAGATTTCCACCCCTTTATTTTTGTACTCAGATGACAGACATAACGAAGTCATCACTAATAATGTCTTTGACTGAATAGTTATGATAAATAGAGTTTGTACTGTCTATCACGAAGCCAGCAGGAACCAATGTTGCCATCTTCTCTGTGTAAACCCATCTAAGGTCTTTAATTCTTGATGAACAGTCATTCATTAAGGTCACTTCTCATATTCTGGCAGAAAGCAAGTCAGCATGAGGTTGTGTGGAGCGATAACTTGATGGCTCGTGGCATCTGTGGTTTGCATTTGGCAGTAAAGCAAAAACCTGACTGAACTTGTTTAGATGAGGTCAGAGTATAGAACTGAATTAGTTTTCTGTGGGTCAAAGGTGGTTTGGAACAAGCCCAAAAACTGACAGCAAGGGCTTGTAAGTATGAACTGTGAGTGAACTTGACATATTGTATAATTTGAGAAGTGTGGAAGATCTCTGCACAAAATGGTCTTCAGAAACGTTCCATTTTAATTTCATTTCACTGATTAAAAGGTAATTTTTGGCCCATTGATAAATAGTCATCTTTAACTGTTGCTAAATGGTCTTTTTAAAGGCGCACTATATTTCCATGATTTCATAATAAGATTTCATGAACTTTTCATTGTGGCTTAGTGCCCTTTACGTCCTATTCTTAATGCCAATTTATGCTCTCTCATAATAACTGATCTTAATACTGCAGTCATTTTCATTTTCAACCGGTCTCTTTTAATGACACTATACGGTCTCCATTTTCACCTATCTGATAAAAC
Source organism: Puntigrus tetrazona (assembly GCF_018831695.1). Taxonomy (NCBI): domain Eukaryota; kingdom Metazoa; phylum Chordata; class Actinopteri; order Cypriniformes; family Cyprinidae; genus Puntigrus; species Puntigrus tetrazona. The sequence goes on along the minus strand of NW_025048554.1, from coordinate 23,167 downwards.
TGCACTTTTTTTAAGGTCCCTATTAATTCTGACCCATAGGTGCCAAACTCTACCTCTTGCTACTTCAACTGACGCTCAAGACAGGACAATTATCTCATAGATGATTAGTCCTTCATTCACACAGGCGCCATGCTCTAATACTGTAATTATAGATTCATTAACTGATTGTGACTGCTTTGTGATGTACATTCAGGATACGTCTGATACATTTTGGCCAAGAGCAAGTGCAGACGTGCACAAAACTTTCTTCCATACACACGCACACACACACACACACATTCCCAGGAGTTTATTTCCTTGTTGTGCTGCTGAGTTTGGCTGGGTTAAGGCTGGGTCGGTTTTTCTCCTACTCAGAACACGTTTTCAGTGTTTCATTATTAATTTAAGAAGGCTGAATAAAGAAAAACTTTTCCTTGGCACTTACATTTTTTCTGCTTCTTTGTTTTTCTCTCATTTCTAGGTGATTCTTCGTACTGCACTCCTGAACAATATAAGGACTGTGCTGAACCTGCTCTGGGTAAGTGTGCTCTTCACACACACGTACACACTCACATGTTTTATGGGAACATTTCATGGACGTAAAGGTTTTTATAGTGTACATACTGTATTTTTTATCCCCTTACCCTACCCCTACCCATAAGCCTCACAGAAAGTAACCAAAAAATATCCCCACACAGTCAAAAATGACTGGTATTACTATGCTTGTTGGGTACATTTAGTCCTTATAATGTAGTGAGTACCATGTCCACACGCTAGTCTCTACACACATTTATAATTAATACATTGGTCAAAGACTTTAAAGGGAAGTAACCATAACAAAAATAAGTGTAATACTGCTTTAAATTGTTGTTGTTTTCTGTTTAAATTAATTGTAATTATTTTGTACGTTTTTTCTGAGCCAAAAATAAATATCACACATTTTCCCTGATTTCTACATTATCTACTAAAATGTCATTCAGTGTAACAATCTTGTCAGGCATATTTACAACAAAACTTTTGTGAATTTCTTTTTTAATGATCTTAACGCCTCTGACATATACTGTTGAATGTGTGTTAAATTGGGTCAAAACATAGCATTTAATTTTGACACATTGAGAGTTTGCATTTCTTTTTGCTTGTAAATGCTCCAATCAAGGTTTTGTTCGTAACAGCATTCACGTTCTGATTATATCTGACAATTATACTTTTAAAAAAATTATGTAAAGTTCGATATGACTTATCTTAGTCCTGATCCTGCAGAACTCCAACACTGTATATTTTGTATGTCTCCTGTGGTCCATATTTTGTAATATTCTAAAATTTGACTGCACTGACATTGATCAGATGAGAGTAAAACCTGCTTTTTAGCTGAATCAGATAGATTTAATAATTGATGGATTTTGCAACATTAACACTGCTATTTTACATTTTATTACTGTGAAGGTTTAACACTGTACTGGCATCTGTAGCACTTGATAACATTTTAGGATAGGGACCAATTTTCACTTTAAACTAGTTGTTTTTAGCATGCCTATTTTTAACATATTGGATGTTAATTAGTACATATAAGACACATATTCTGCATGACCATATTCAACAGTACACCAATAATCCCAGTACCTAAACGTCATCAACTACATTAATCACCAGCCACTACTATTAATAACTAGCAAATTAAGAGTTTACTGAGACAAAACATTGTAGTTAATGGTTTAGAAATAGCAAGAATTGGAGCTTAAAATAAAGATGGACATAAGACATCCAAAATGAGCACTGCTAATGTACCTCAGTGCCAAAATTAGGAAACACTGTACTTTTCTGTAATATAAATAGGCTGCATCCAAAACTGCACAGTCACTTTTTATTATGATTTTTTTATTATTATTAAACAAGTAAACTCCTCCATATCTGACCTGCATGACACAAAATAAAATTCGTTTGTCATCCACAAAAAATCGCACACAGGCAGGTTTTGCTGTGTTGCTCGCTTTCACGGTTTGAGTCCAGATGTTTTTGACATTTTTTTCATCAGTGAGACTGGCTGAACGGATAAAGTGTGTTTTGAATCCTGATGTATCACTGGGCTCATTTTCATTCACCTAACAAACTCCAGTGCCACAAAATACACATGCCCAAAAGCAGCCCTTCATGAGTATTACTGCTCTGACCCTCCACAAATACAATTACATGGGCAAAACTCACGAAAACAGCAGCATGCGTCCCTCTTTCATTCTCTGCTCCACATCTTCCTCCTCTTTAGCTGTGTTTTGTTTTGAAGCCGCATCCTTGAAGAGGGTAAAAGGGCAAGCGGAGGAACAAAAAGTAAAATAAATGTAATAGAACAAATCAGTTTGTTTGCATGTGTGCTTGTGTCTCTCTTGCACAGCAGCTGGAAGCACTAGACTTTAGACATCAGAACGTAATATGTATAATCTTCACAATCTTCACCAAATTAGACTACATTAACTTAAGTAGAAGTAGAAAGTAGAAACTTTGAAAGTATGCTTGGGTCCCTTGCAAAATAATTGCATTTTTCTTCGCGGATCTTGATTCCTCCTGACACTGAGACTCCGTTATTGAACTTCAAATCCCCTCGTGAACTCGCACAAATTAAGTCATTATTTTGGAAATGTATTATTCAGGGAAAACAAAGACTTGAACTGTTTTGTGCACCATCCCTACCAACAGAATGCGGTCTGGCCCTCATTAACTCCCTCTCTACGTACCATCTGACAGTATATACCAGCAGTCTATCCCACACATAATAAGCAAGTTGGCTCCATGTTCACTAATTATCTTCCACTAATGAGGAAATTCAAATTAGAGCACAGCTAGGACTGTACATTTTCAAACGGCTCAGGTATTCATCACACGAGCCATTTCCAAAGATGTCCTCAGGTTATTAATATGTCCAATTTCACACATTTTTACCTTTTTATTAGAATGCTCTGTGCACAATTATGCAAGTTAAAGCCGATAGAGTATGAAGATGGATAGACCGGAAAAGTTGGAGTGGGAAGTCTCTGACCTCAGTTGACAAGTAATGGCACAACGGCACAGCACAAGAGGCTGAACAGCTTGTCCAAAACTTCCACTGCTGGCTTCAAAATGCTTGACAGCTGGTTCTTATCTTTGGCAAAGTGGAGAGGAAATTATCACCAACTCCAACTTTCTGTTCACAGCACCCTGAGGAAAGAAGGAATATGTATTTTCGTTTTCACCAGAACAATATGCAGATGAACACATTTAAAACTGAATGGGAGGTTATTAGAGGTATGAAAGGGAAATTGCTGGAGTTAAAGAAAGGAAAGATAAAGAAAAAAACAGAATGAGTGAGATTGGCAATGATAGAAAACACTCAGAGACAGAAAAAGGACTATTACAAGCAGAATGTTAATCAGGAAATGCTCAGAATGGAATGATAATGTAGTGCTTACAGCACACTGTGCACTGTAGTCTATACTGCCTGCTAAAAACAGTATTCAATGAGGAAATATTGTGCGGTGTTACATAAAAGTACTTCTACAATAGTACTCCTAAGAAATAAGCATGTTGCTGTATAGTTAAAATATTTCAAACCAATTAAAATTGTTTGTCTCTCTCGTGGTAGTCAAATATTGCAAGAAGGAAATATTACAAATTACAGTCAAAGCCAGGGCCAAAACCTGACGGTAAAAATAACAAATACCCATTATGTAAATGACGTAATGTTTTAATACTTATGTAAAATACTAAATCATCTGTTCTATTAGAATCATAGTTAGCTGAATAAATGAATAAATGATGATGGTAAAATAAGGTTCATTAGTTACCGTGAAGTAAGGACGAACAATACATCTACAGCCTTCTTATTAAACTCAGTTAATATTCATTTCAGCATTTATGAATACATTTTTTAAATGACAAGTTGTGTTTGTTAGCATAAGTTAATGCACTGTGAACTAACAAACTAACTATTGACTGTATTTTCAATAACTAACATTAACAAATAGGGTAATAAATGTACTGTTCATTGTTCATTCATGTTAGTTAATGCAATGTTAGTAACTAATAACTGATACCTTATTGTAAAGTGTTACCCTGATGACAAACAAAGTAGAATCCCAGTAAGAGATGAATCTGTTATTTATTCTATGAACCGAATAAAAATGTATGTATTCAGCATATTTAAATTGAAGATATGTTATAATGTCAAAACTATGAATGCAAACCAAATGATTTCACTATATGTTTTAATAAAAAGCAAAGATGGCTAAAATGTACATCTAATTAATGGAAAAACTGAATGATACTTTACCTTTTACCCTTACAATAACTATAACTTTACTATATTATGTTATAAATATACTGTACCATATTGTGCTATAAACAAAAAAGCCTATCTTTGATGCAGCATGCTTTGATTGTATGCTGTACATTTTGACAGATCAGTTGAATTTTCCATGCATGCAGAAAAGGTCTGTGCACTGTTTATATTTTGTACTGTTGAAGTAGTACAAGTAGTGCTGTAATATGAAACTCCCAACTATTTTCTATAAAACATCCCTTGTGGTTTGAAGCACAGGATCTGCCACTGGCAATGTTTGAAGGAAACAATGTGAAAGTTATGGGAATGCGAACGGTGCTGCAAAGTTCATACAGAACGATGGATTTAGCACAAGATTATAGCAGATTTAATAGCCCTGTGTTGGTGTGTGTGTTTTCTGTCCAATTTTCTGTGAGTGAGTGCGTGTAGAGGAGGTTAAATCTGACTTAATTCTCCAATTAAATTATGTGACTTTAGCATCATCTCCAACAGCAGGGTGAGAGAGAGGGTTGGAGAAGAAACAGAGGTGGAGATAGAAAAGGTCAAGGAAGGAGGAATTTAAAAATGTTTCTGTGAAAGGTCAGATTCCAGCTCCAGGTCATGCAAGTTATGAGCTGATTAGAAATCTGAGGAAGGCACAGCCAAGAGCAAAATATTCCAGCCATTGGCAACAGACAAAAGAATAGCAAATTATTGTCTTTTAGTATTTGACAAAAAAGGGGGGAAAGAACCAGCTAGGAATGTGTTATAAAACTAATTTTATTCTAGCCAAAACATAAAATAAAATAAAAATCCAACATTGCCATTGAAAAATAAGGCTATTATGATAAACAATAGCATGCAATGACCCTGTAGAATATCAAAAGGAATTTAAAAGGAATTGTTTAGTGTTTTTTAATCTTCTGTAGCTCCCCTGTAATTTTCTTAAACTGCCCAGCTGCAAGACACTGGATGGAAATCACAGTCCCAATGCAATGCGTGGGAGAATGATAAAGACCCAGGAATCAGATATGAATTTTATATCCAGTAGAGTCTTTTTGGAGAATACTTATTTGATCCTATGAGGATGCTTTAAGTTCGGTTCCAAACTATGATTGGCATTCCAATTGCATCCTGTACACATTGCTTAGACTCTTCACTATAGCACTGAGGCATTTTATCATTCACGAAACCTAAATGTCATCAGTTTTTTTTTTCAAGATAAATACTTTTACAGTAAATACGTTTTACCTGTCCATCAAACAGTCTTTTGTTTTCTCTGGAATGTTATAAAGCACTTTGACAGTATGATCCTTGCGGTTTATCAGATTCATAGTGGTGGTTTTCATCATGCTTGCAGTATCTCTCTAAAGGTAATCAAAAGTGCAACACATAATATTTTTCCAAGCCGTGAAGGGTTGACAGCAGCGATTTTAAAGTCTTCTGACAAGGCCAAAAGTTGAATTATACTCCAATCATGTGTGTGTGTGTGTGTGTGTGTGTGTGTGTGTGTGTGTGTGTGTGTGTGTGTGTGTGTGTGTGTGTGTGTGTGTGTGTGTACGTGAAAACACTAAAAGAGCCTCTGTGCAGTGAAGGGTAAGACCTCATGTTCTTTACGTTGTCAGTTAAGGAATGTCATACATAAAACCCAGGAATGCTGCCTGCTGAAAGAACTGACATATATTCTCCTTTCTTCCTTGTACCCTTTCCTGTCTCTCCTCATTTTCTTTTTTTCCCTCTCCTCTATACCCTTTCATGCCTTCCATAGCTGCTCTGTCAGCTGTTGAAGGCACAAACTGCATCTGCAGGAGCCCGTGTAACATGACTCGATACAACAAAGAGCTTTCCATGGTCAAGATCCCTAGTAAAACTTCTGCACGCTATCTGGAGAAGAAGTTCAACCGGTCAGAGAAGTACATCACGTGAGTACATCAGTAAAAATCACTTTCCCCTCAAATGCATCAAAACGGCTTTGGATTCAGCATTCAAAAAGGTCTCTGAAGTATATTTTTATGTATGTTGCAGCTTTTTCTCCACTATCCAAACTTTTAATTGTTGTCCTTGTAATACCTTTTACAAGTTTTAACTTTTACCTCATTACTGCCACCAATTTGCAAGATTACCAGTTAATGTTCCACCTCATATCAAGATCACAGAGATGTAGCTTGTTAATGATCACAGGCCTGCACTCTTATTGCAGGGATGAGCTGTGCTGTTATTAAGCTGGAGAAAAATTCTGAAATTAAGAATTGAGTTCAGTTTATTGACAATATTGAATGAAACTGCACATGAATCACAGGACTGGAATGAGTGGAAAAGGTTCAGAAAAAGAAAGAAAGAAAAGAAAGAAAGAAAGAAAGAAAGAAAGAAAGAAAGAAAGAAAGAAAGAAAAAGAAAGAAAGAAAGAAAGAAAGAAAGAAAGAAAGAAAGAAAGAAAGAAAGAAAGAAAGAAAGAAAGAAAGAAAGAAAGAAAGAAAGAAAGAAAGAAAGAAAGAAAGAAAGAAAGAAAGAAAGAAAGAAAGAAAGAAAGAAAGAAAGAAAGAAAGAAAGAAAGAAAGATTATTTTGAGAAGTCTGTATTGTAAAGACAATTTAAAATAAAATGAAAATTATGTATAAATAAATTGAATGTATACAAAAGATTTAATCTTAAATATATACATTCACATGCAAGTATTTAAATATGCATGATAAATATAGACATTATGCAAACATATATGTACACAAAATCTTTTAAATTGAACGCGATTAGTTTTAAGAGTGTCAGGCATTGGTAATCTAATGCCTCTGAATAACTGATCATCAAGTGTGAGCACTTCTATAAATTCAGACACTTTAGTAGTTTGCTTGTCTGGTGTATGTTCAGGTGTATTGTGTTGCTGTGTTCTTTGCTATCAATCTGCTATCAAAGAGTATGGCCATCATTCCACAGTGAGGTAGATTATCCACAAGTAGGAGGCATTCCAACAAATACACCCCAAGATCAGATTGTGTAATGCTCAGAGAAATGCCAGACCATCCAAGAATTTTACCACAGGCTCCACAGAACTCAGTTAACATGTATAAAGTAACAATGATAACACAGCTCAATGAGACAAAGTACGGTATGTTTGGAAGTCCTGCCAGAATCTATCTATAAAAAACGTGGTTTAGGTTTAATAAAGCTGCATTTGATCAAACCATAAGTCTTTTAGAATAATGTCCAGATGAGACCAGCAAATATACAACAGAACGACTGAAAAGAAAACCCAAGTCCAGATCTCATCCTGACTGAAATGCTGTGGTGAGAGCTGTGCATAAACTCAAGCCCACAAACCTCAATAAACCGGAGCAATGTTACAAAGAAGAGTGCTCCTCCAGAACAATGTGAGAGACTGATAAAGTCACACAGAAAACAATTACTTCAAGTTATTGCTGTTAAAAATAGATCTACAGGCAATTGAATCATACAGTGTCCTAACTTTGTTACCCATAGCTTTTCCATCTTTGCTTTATTTTTGTTAAATAAATAATGATTTGGTCTGATATTTCATTTGTAATTCACTTAAAGTACTATTTTCCAAATTTTAAGAACTGACAAGAACCAACAATTTTTTTTATTATGTCTTGATACAGATAACCATGGATTCAACAGGGTGTAATAACAAATAACAATTTTTTCCGTGACTAGATCCAACGACCCCGGTTGCAACACTGTACATGAGGAAATGGACAGGGTATTTTGAGAGAAAGCCTTAGTTGTTTCAAAGAAACTCCCCCTGTGTGTTGTTGTCCTACTTAATGTGTGTTTGAAATGTTGCCTCAGTTAATAGATGTGCTTCTCTACAATAAAAGCAACATTAGGACGCCAGGACAGTTGATGTGGCTCTCAGACATATTTATTTCTCTTCTAGACATTTAGCTGACAAGTTGGGAACACTTTTGCTTTGTGTCAGGAAGATTCAGGGAGATGTTCTTCAATATAGTGACAGATATCACATCCTCTCCATTCATTAGTTCATCGTCATAGCGATAAGCTTGTGATTGATGTGTCTGCAACGTGGTGCTATTGGGAATACTGACTTCTCTCTCTCTCTCTCTCTCTCTCACACACACACACACACACACACACACACACACACACAGAGAGATGTTGCTCAAGCGCAGAGTCAATTAAATCAGCATAAAGCAGACAGCATATCATCACTCTGGTGTCCCACTAGAGAGATAAGCTTTTCTAGACTGCTTCATTTTATGATGATAGAAAAAAAAACTTGTTTACTTTAACTCCTCCACACATACACGAAAATTATCGGTCATGCCAAGATCATTCATCTCTGCAGCATAATAGAGGCGTAATGAATGCTTGAGATAATGCTAGTGTAATTGTTGTCAGGGTTTGGAGGTTAACCCTCTTGCAGTTTACCAATAACATCCAATAACTTCCAATTTGTCTTTGGCCTGTTCTCGAGACTGCTGTGAGAAAAAAAAAAAAGCAAAAACAAAAATCGTATCCTAATCAGGTGACACACAGGATGAAATGTTAGGGTAGATGTCCACTAGCGCAGATGTACAGTAATCGCTAGAATAACTATAAACCATTTTTATAGACTTCCCTTCTGTCCTAAGCAGCCATGACATTTAGTTTTATTTCTGTTGAATCACATTGGTTAGCTCCACCCATTGTGAAATCTCATTGGTTTAAATAGCTTAATATTAAACATCAGAAATCTTCTGCTTGGAGTTGCTTGTGTTGCGCAGTGTATTTACTTCTGGTGTAAACAAACAAATCACTGTTTAGCAGGAAGACTGTTTTCTGGTTATGAATTTGAAAACTTCAAATATATATATATAACGTCAAAACATCACTCTTTGTGTTCTGTTGATGCAGGGACAATATCCTTGTTCTGGATGTGTTCTTTGAGGCTTTGAATTATGAGACCATAGAGCAGAAGAAAGCATACGAGGTGGCGGGTCTACTAGGTAACACAGCACACTGCAGCACCTTTCATCTTTCTGTCTCTCTCTGTTCCTCTAAATCATAAATATATTTATGCTGCAGGTGATATTGGTGGTCAGATGGGCTTGTTTATCGGTGCAAGTATCCTGACCATACTGGAGCTATTTGATTATGCATACGAGGTATGTCAACATCTATGTATTTAATGTAAATATAAATGTATAATATGAATGCATTTATTAATTTGTCATCATCATAATGGGATTAATATACCTGTTTTTTCTTCTTATAGTTACAAAATTGCAGCATCTACCATTCAACCATACCGTTTGGGGTCATTAAGATTTTATGTTGGTTTTATTTACACTTGTATTAAATTTAAGTGAGAGTAAAGTCATTTATAATGTTACAAAAGATTAGCATAATTGTTTTCAGCATTACAAATAATAAAACATTTCTTTAGCAGCAAATATGCACGAAAAGTCGTGACACTGGAGTAACGATGCAGAAAACTCAACGTTGCCATTACAAGACTAAATTAAAACATATTTAAATAGAAAACAGTTCTTGTGATTCCAGTAATATTTCAAAATATCATTTTTACTACGTTTTAAACAAAATGCAGTTTTGTTGAGTCGTGCTGAGACGTCTTTCAAAAACATTAGCGACCCCAAACATTTGAATGGCGATATACAAAATGAGTCTGGTTCACTTTGTCAAAAATGTGATGTGTGCCCTTTATGATCCTATTGCAAGACATATTCTGCATATATCTTTCTTAATAGTTACCAGCCACTGGCAAGAAATATATAAAATATATATATATATATATATATATATATATATATATATATATATATATATATATATATATATATATATATATTACATATTAAGCCAATTTTCACATGTATTTGGCATTTGTCGAGTGTTAATTCTGGACCTTGTCTGACACACAAACATGCTGTTCGGTGTCCAGGCACAGGAGACACTACACACCCTCAAACATGATGAATGCAAATGTTTTCAGAGAAACACACAAACACACACAGATTCCCCCAGACACAGTGACGGCTGTTGAAAACTTCAGTCTGTCTCTGGTGTAGAATGAATGACACTCTGATGGAGAGTTTCATCATAATGAGCCTTCATTAATTCTGCATTGCTGCTGGTCTCTTTGCTCTATGGACAGCAGCCAGCAGAAGCCCTTACACCACTCATACCCTCGGGGGCACACACACAGACACTCACTCATTTTACATTCTGGCCTGTCCTGTTTTAATGGATTTTTGATGCAAGATCACTTTAAAAGAACATATTTCATCTTAAAAATTATTTTGTGAAGCTTAAGCCACTCTGGATTTTAAGTCTTTTGGCAGCTGTTAGCAAAGCACATAAAAATAAAAGAAACACTAAAGCATTTAGCGTCGTTGGAAATGCATGAGAACTATACCCAATGCCCAATGAGATTTTAGCTTTAAAAATATGGTCATAAGACTGACCTTTTAGCCAGCGTTTTATTTTTTTTATTATTCACAAGACTAAATAATGTCCACGGGGCATGTTAAGCCTCCTCCGGTCCAGGGCAAAGGCTCCTCTCCCAAGTGTATGATATTATGAATCATACTACAGCTCATGCATATTGATTAGGTCAGCCTCACATTTATTAGTAATCTCCTATTACAACCCAGTAACGTGACCTAAGTAATATTCATGAGCTAGGCCTTTACCATATTAGGATCAGACTTGGCCAAAGATTTTCACATGACCAAGTTATACCAAGAAAAGCACAGCGACTCAACAACAAAAAGCAAGCTGCTCACAGAAGTGATAGTGCTCATAGTGAATACCATAGTGAGTCTGAATGAATATTTGTGATCAAATGAAAATGAAAATCCTGTAATCTCTATGAGTATGGATATTATTAAAATTCATGTTTGAATCATCTAAATCTAATGCACTCTTTAAAATAAAAAAACTTATTTGAGTTTCTCAAAACCACTATTAGGCAAGCATTGACATGCACTGTTGCCAAAGATTTTTAATGGAAAGTAGTAAAGCCTGCTCGAAAAGATGCCATACGCTAATTAGCATATTTATTGTAATAATTGCATCACATTTGTATTCTGTCAACCTTTGTCATTTGTTTGACTTTCTATTGCTCTCTAAGCTCATATACATTATTTTAATACAGGCAAATGCCCAATACTGCTGTTTTCATTAATATATGTTTCAGACAACAAGATAAATATTAAATAGTGGCTAAAATGCTGCCCATTAAAGGTTCTTTCGTGCCTGTAGATTGATTACTTTGTTCCAACAGTTATTAAAATGATTACGCTGTTGCATTTTATTCTTGGTGCAGTTTGTTTTCAAAGCAAAGTTTTTATGGACCAAAATTGTTAATAAGTCACGTTCGAGTAAACTGTTCTCTCATTGGTCAAAGTTCCACAGATTATTTTTCAGAATTCCGCTCATAGCTGTCTTCCGTTAAGATGGAACGAACGTTGTTATATTTACTTATTATTTTATCGTTTTGAACAGGAGTCCAGGTTTTCAATCAAGCTGAGACCACTTTGTTCTGGTGATGTCTAACCGATTGTTTTGAATCTAAACGTGATTGTCATGTTCGCACATGTCCAAACAAACCAAGCTAAGGCCGCCCCAGGTTTCAAAACAAAGGGTCAGGTGTGAAAGCACCTAAAACTACTCCCTTCCAAGCTGTTAATCTGCACTAAAATCCTGGTTTATAATTAAGACGTGAAATGTTCACTCAGATTAGAAGCAACCGAATATCTACAGTACAGAAAAGTAAAAAAAATCTAGCAACAAAGTCATTAAGTTGGTGACAGTGTTGACATCACCATCAAGAAGTTCAGTTTGTTTTGATTTCTGAAAGTTCTCAGATTATTTTATTAGCGTCTACTTTTCAAAAATCCATTCCTGTGGCATTTGATACGGGTGAAGTTCATTTGTTCATTGCCAACACTGGCATCTGCAGAGCCATTTTTGAACCGAAAGCTAGACTAAATTTTCCAAATCCAAATCGCAATTTTCAATTCCTATGTGATTTGCTGATCCCATGATCCCTCTGTGGTCAGTGCCCTGGGCTGCAACTCATGTCGCTGATTTGATTAACGCAGCACTGGCAGAGCTACAAAGCTGTTCTGAGGCCAGCAGTTTGAGACCTGATTTGGCAGTAAATGAGATGGTGGTTTGTGATGTGTGCTGGCAGGTGGTGAAGGAGAGACTGCTGGACCTGCTGAACCGAGAGGAGGAGGAAGAGAGTCATGGAGAGGATGTGGTAAAAAATAACTGCCTGCTAAGCTTCAAATCATTTATTTAGATATCACGAACAGTGGGTGGAATGACTGTGTTGAGCCTCGGGCGCACAGTTTTAAGAACGCTAACATCTGTGTTTTTTCTCAGAGTACCTGTGATCCGGTGGTAAACCATTCGGAGTCAATTAGCCACACGGTCAGCGTTCCCCTCCAGACCACCCTGGGCACGCTAGAGGAGATTGCCTGCTGAGCACCGTAAACCCCTCCAGACCTACAGGGGGAGCCGGGCCACTCCACTCTAATGGGTGAAGGACAGAGTAAAACGAGGGAAAAGTCTCTGTTGCTTTTTTCCCGGCATGTCATCATTTGGCACAAACATGACAACTGGAAGCCAAGGAGCTTCTCGAGAAACACGAGGACCCCAAAGTTTCTCACAAACACCATCTGTTTGTTCCGGACTCATGAAGGAAAGCAGAAGCCCGTGGACCCGTCAGGACAGTCACTTGTAAAAATAAATAAATAAATAAAGACAGACATGAAAACACGAGCATGTGAGGAACTGCAGATGCGCACGGCCTCGGCATGTTCTCGCGTTCTCTCTTTCTCTCTCTGCCCAGCCGCCATTTTGAAGTCTACTGCCAAAACACTGTAAATTATTAACGGAGAAAATGTTGTGAAACTGTTCTAACTGTGCATGTGTCGGTTTCATGCGTTACAATGCGGTTTTCTCAAACTTGTCATCCTCTCTCACGTGTGGAGACGGTTTTGTCTTCTTGTGCTGTTCGTTTGCTATGTGTTTCTGCATCTCAATTGGCTTCTTGATGTATCAGGGATGCATCATAAAACTGAGAGCCCCTTTCTTCTATCCTTTTTATTTTTCTATCCTTCGTAGACGAGCCGAATGGGTCACGGTACAATGGCAGCCATTATGAGCCCATTCTGGCAGCGTATGGCTCTTCTACATGCTTTCTGGATCCCATTTGAAAAATGAAGAACAGCGCACCGAAAAAAAATGTTTTTGTCGCTTTCTGCATAAGAGTAAAGTGATACAACTAGCGGTTTTCTTTTTGTTAAATGTGAGAGGTATTAATTTGTCGTTTAAAGCTGATGAGATACATTTTTGACAGCCATCATGATTCTGCTTCCCAAGTTATCGTAAGTGGGATATTTTCAAACATATAAAGGATTTAGAAGCGTTCATGGTGGTTTATTATGTGAGTTGTCTCTATACTGTTGTCTATGTCTCATCATTTCAGAGCTCTTCATCTGTGCTGCGGTTTATTAACACTGTATTTGCCATATGTTATCTGATATTTACTATGTTCCCACTGTGTTCTTTGATGATGGATGATAGACAGTTGAAAGGTGTGATTATGTTCTTTTCTGCTCTCGAACTAAATGTGAGGTTGCACTGTACATCAGTATGAATGAAGCCTCAGTTGACCCATTCATTCTTCAACATGTACAGCATTTCAGCAGGGAAATTTATTAACTGAGGCAAAATCATTCATGCAGAATGTGCTTTGGCTGAAAATATTGAAAGAGGGGTCAGTTCTGGGTGATGAGATTAAGCTTGATTGCATTTCTCAATTTAACTCCCCTCAATATTCAATTTAAGAATATTGACCGTGCAAAATTCAGTAAAAAAAAAAAAAATCGGAGCTGGTGTGTTAAAACCGTAGGAGAAGCTTTTGAATAAATTGTTCTGAGACATGAAGGCGCTGGCAGATAAGTAATAGAAATTTGTTGACGAGCTCTTGGAATCTACATATAAATAAAGAAAAGGTTTTTAATCTGGTTTATTAAGCCCAGGCTTTCACATGTGACCTAGGGCCCCCTTGTCCAATCAGATTTGAGCTTAGAGGCAGTATGCAAATATCTGTCATAAATAACCATGCTCAGAGATTTTTCTTAGAGGTTTATTAGTAGTTATTATTTTCTTGCCCTCGTTCTGGGGCAGCAGCGTTAAGAGCGCGATTTGCACCTATATCGTAATGCGAAATTTATTAAATAATAACATTACGGGCGGAAACATTACAATTTTGCCACAGGGAATAGAATAATGAATGTGTGCTATGGGTTGTTTGTGGCATGTGAGAGAGCCATGTGATTGTGTTAATACAGACACATGTTGCTTAATGTGTGTTATATTTTATTCTATAAATATGGTAGGCAAAAAAAAAAAAAAAAAAAAAACGCAGATATCCAGCCTGGACACTTTCCTGATTTGCAAAGTATCTGTGACCGAATGTAAATGTTTTTAGTTGTTTCATTTGCAATTCAATTTGCTAATCAAATAGCGGGCTGTAGAGGATGAATGTCTTATCCTTATTTGCCCTAAAACTGACGATTTCTTAATATGTCAAAGATAGATCTGTAAACCTCAGAGGGTTTCGAGCACATGCAAAGGGAAAAAAAAATAGGCTGACCTAACATGTACACGATACAAAGGCAGAAACCCACAGCATCTGTCCATACTTACACAACAGTGAACTAAGAAGCTACTCATGATGTTAAACAGTAATTTTAGCAGACAAACTCTTTCTTGTCGTGTGGACAAACACCAAAGGGGTGTCACATCACCTTTGCTATTTTCTCATTAGGAGAAACCAGAGGGGTTGATGCTTTCTAACTCCAAGGTATAATTGCTCAAGTACCTCAGACCTTAGAGATGAAAACAATAAAGGCTAAATGGATTAAAGCACCTGTGTCTGTGCTTCCGTTTGTCTGTATCTATCTATATATATCGACTAGTTTCTCATTTCAATGGCTTACGTCTCTCTTCTTTCGCAGCTCTAAGGCAAAGATACATACATGTCTCAATGATATCCCCCGTTTCCAATTCGAATTTGATTTCTTTTATATTTGCTGTCCCTTTATCATTTGTTACTCGATTACACGGTTGCTCTTTTATCGTCTGCGTGCGGCTGGCGAAGGCTACGCCTGTCTGTCTAGGTTGTCAAAAACAAATGAAGAAATACAATTTTGACAGCGTGTGATTATTCGTGTCCCTACCCAGTAAAAGAAGAAACAGAGAAGCGAAGATGCAAGAAACTCAATTTCGTTTAACAAACACAAATTCATTTTTACTGCCCTTATAAACAGAGATACACATAAACAAACACCACCAAGAACAAAAGAGCTGCCTTCGAGCTCAGAGATAATGCATGAACTCAAGTGCGGGGGCTCTGCTATGCCATTTACTTCTAAGAAAAACAAGCTACCAGCATTAATCAGCTTAATTGTTCTGCTACATACATTGTCAAGGCTTTCTAAGGTCACGTTGCATAAGATGTCGTTGCTGTTCATTGTCATCATTGCAATATTAATTATTTAAGGATGATAGGTTTGTTTACTGATTAATGAATGCAAATGTTACCCGCTGTCATGATTATTGTCGCCGGTTGTATTTTTATTTATTTATTTGAAGGGTACCGTCAAGCGTGGGTGAGATAGGGTATGATGACACCATTTTTGTTTTTCTCTGCCTTAGATGGCATCTCAGCATATTTAATAAATGGCTATACGGTTCAATTCATAAAACGTATCAACATTTGTAAGACTTAGATGAAATGCAGTGGTTTGGGTGGTTTACGAGGACGCAAATTTGTACGATACGGGTAAGACATAATATGTATTACAATGTGAAGGTGCTTTATGAGCACATTGCCTGTGTCCCCATAATTCTAAAGGCTTAAATAACACACTAACTTAAAATTGCAAAACTTTATTCTTTAGGCTTAGGTGTAGGGTGATAGAAAATACAGTTTGTATGATGTTAAAACCAACCCATTTTGTGTTTCTGGAAAATAGTAATAGTAGGTTTTTGTGTCTATTTTTAATTAGAAAAGGAGGCGATTAAATATGTATATATTCATTTACTTTCATTGAAGTTATGGAGTATATTTGCCATGAATCTCTTTTACTCGCGTTCTGACCGTCATCAGTTATTAAACTATTCTGTTTTATCTAAATGGTGAAAAAAACAAATAGAATCGCTGATTTAGTGTTTTATATTAATGACACTTTAATATATAAATATCCCCATTGCAGAGTAGAACAGGATATTATGAAATGATTGTCTGAATGTGCGCTTTAGCAGTGAGTCAGAATGGTTTGATTCGTTTAACTGCAGGTTCATTGTTGTGATTTCCTGTAATTATTCATATAATTCCTGCACAACTGTACTAAAAGATTTCAGATGTGAGCCTAAAAGGATATCCCCAGTAAAGTTTAGTTGGTAACACTTTAGTATAGGGATAAGATAAATTCTTACTTTTAACTAACCATTTATTATAATGCTTATTAATAACACATTAATGTGTTTATTAGTGCTTATAAAGCACATATTCTTGTATGACCATATTCTACATCCCTATACAATACTTATTAACAACTACCTTACTAACTATTAACACACAACTAATTAGGAATTCATTGAGACAAACGCGTCATAGTTATTGGTTATTAAATAGTGAAAATTGAACCTTATAATGTGTGCCCATTTAGTTTGATTGAGCTCGCATTTATTTACGTCTTGTTTCTCACTGCTTAAACTGGTAGAAACTGATGTCATTGTCATCTATGTCAGGTTTTAGCTGCATGTTTTATCCCTCAATCCTTTCCATCACAAAAGTAATCAGACATTTTGATGAAGTGACTTTGCATGTTATATCCTCCCAAATACTTGTAAATCACAGCCAGTAGTTATGTTGAAGGTGAGTCATATATAATCACTTGTCACCCTTGTTTACTGCCATTGAGAGGCTGCTGGCTAATTGAAAGGTGTATACCCTGATAGGGGTGCTGCACTGTAAACACAGTAAGGCCTGGGGAAATCAATGCCATTTCAAACGGTTGCCCAACAGCTCTGCTGATGAACGTGGTATTGGCATCAGCCATTTGGATTCGCAATGCCTCTTTTCTCCCCGCTGACAAATAATAATCTCAGCATGAGGCATTCCCAGCAATTCTCACAGGCTTCTCTGAATCTGTCCTACCTTAAGCCTCAGTCCCCTAAAAAATGTCAGGTTAGATATAAAAAGCTTCAAACAATGAAAATGATTACCCTGAAGTGGTTGTGACTTAGCTTATGATCTAGCTTATTGACTACTCACCAAATAATAAATTGACTGTTTAGTGGTATAAGTAGAATTTTTGTTGAACTTTATTTGAAGGCCTGATAATTGAAATGAACAAGCTATTTTTGCCACAGTAAATTTTACATTTGCTACGTATTAACAGTTCCCAAATCTTTACTCAAATAATTAAGCAATTTTAACTAAATATTACTTACCATTTTACGTTTTGAGCCCATAAAGAAAAAAAAACATTTGTTTAACTTGTTTAACTACAAAATATGTAAACTTAAGATTTCAAGTATTGTCAACTGAAAATCCTAATTTATTAAAACAAGTCGCTGGTTTTTATTTAATGCAGTTGGATGCTACTAGAGGATGAGTAAATGATGGCAGACTTTTCATTTTTGGGTGAACTATTTCTTTAAGCATTAGTTCTTCAATGCCAGCTTAAACTCTGTCTTTATTAAGCACATTCCTTAAAGCAACAAATGCTAGAAAAAATCTGATAAGATGATATTGGTTGAATATTTTGATGTAACAGTCATCATGTAGTGTGCTTACAACAAATCAAGTGAACATTTAGGTGGAGTGTACAAAGGCCCAAGTTTAGGTATCGGTTAAGATTAGAGATGTAGAATATGGTCATATAGAACATGTGCTTATAAGTACTATCAAACAGCTAATATGTTACTGGTAGGCATGCTAATAACTAGTTATTAGTCACAATTGATCCCTAAACTAAACTCTTTACAAATTATTTCATAATAATGAAACGGAGAGTGTTTGACTGTTAAAAGTTCAACAAACTTGAATCTGATGCGTAATTCACGTGGTGAAATTTTCTCACGTCTACCCAATCACGTGCATTCCTGCTGACCCACAGTATATCGACTAAACTAAGGTAAACGGGCAGAAGGTAACAGGACAAAAAGGTCCAAGTCTACCAATGTATAAAGCACAACTTTGTAATGCTTTTAAACCAAGCAGATGTATATTTATCGATGACCAACTTGAACTTGCAGGAATTTGTGTTGAGAAACGTTTCATCCTCGCGCTGGATTTCACCAAACAGTGTTAATGCGCACAGCCCTTAAGTGTCAGTAACTGTCAGGAGGTTGTTTGCTTTTTCACACAGGGGTACAAGTTGGTTTGATTTTATCTGGTAGCCTAATCGAGTGCTCACAGACGCTGTCAATAGAGTTTAGCCTGTATTTACCCAGAGAAACCTTTTCAAGTGGACAGAGAAACTCTCATCTTTCGATATACTTGTTATTAGTGCGCTGTATTTCAACAGCAGCGATGCATGATTGAACATGCCAGCCACAGGCTCCGTCGTGTTGACAGTCTGTCTGGAACATTTAAACCACAAATCTGTGATTTATTCATTATCATTCTTTACGAATTGATGGCATAAAGTCAATTGGTGGAACAAAATACAGTGTTTGTATAAGCCCCCTGAAGCTAAACAACAGGTATATGCAGGCAGAAGATGTTCTGCAGGAGCTAATTTATCTAAATCCTTTAAAGATGACACAAAGCTTTTATTTGCCTGCTTATCTAATGCACAGAATACTAATTTCAGCTAAAGGCGTTCGCAAAGCCCCCTCTAACTATTCAGCACACATTTCTAGTGTGATATGTGAAATATAACCTAGGAGTAATTTATAAGAAAATAGTATGTGTGGCTAGAAGGTGTTATTTGTGTAGGAGTAGCGACTGCAGGGTCTTTTTCAGCAATTTTGATGTCTTATTAGCTTCAGTGTGATTAAAGTCATCAGGAAATCCAACATAAAAAATAATTGCATTATTATTGCTTCTATTTTTGTTCAGTGTGACTTCCAGATGTTTAGCGACACTAACATTTTACATGTTTACAGCCAAAGATGCTGGGATAAAAGTACTCAACATTTTACTCAGTGAAAGTAAATATACTCAGTATATAATATCTGGCCAAAAACATATTCGAGTAAAAGAAAAAAAAAAAAACAACAACTGTAAATTGTACTCAAGTATTAAAAAAGTAGAAGTACTGTTTTTTCTGACAGACATACAGAGGTTTAGTCAAAGGAAGAAAATGAAACTTAATGCAATGGTCACAGGTCGAACGCATATCTAGTGCAGAAATAACAATTAAATGACTTTCATTCATCGGGTGAATACAAAACTAAGATCTAAGAACTAAATCATCTCTCTTCATATAACATAAGTACATTTACATTTTACATTTACATTTAGTCATGCAGGCGCTTTTATCCAGCGACTTACAATTGAAGTACAACAGCGATTCATTTTTTTAGAGAGACAAACAGACAGTGTAAGTGCTTATAACAGCGCTTATAAGTATGGGATATCCAAAAACTACACAAAGTGATTATGACAGTAAGTCATACAACCCCTATTAAGGAATCAGTGTCTTCTTAGGTGAAATAATAGGCATATATATAAGGAGATTACAAATACTAATATTTTAAACTTGGCCATTGTGTTCACTTTGTGAATCTTTGCTTGCATTCATGTGAAGAAGAGAGTCATAAACATACGGCCCAACATAAGAATCTTAATTTTTGGCTAAACTTTTACTTTTAATAACAATGTGATGCAGAGGTTAGAAACATATTCCAAACAGGATGCAAGAACGGGTTGAATTAATGAGGAGAGTCACAAAATGTAAATATTTTGAAAGGCCACTTTTTTGCATCGTCTATGCCACTGTCTAAAATGATAATTCATCTTTTTTTATTTGGGCTTTTTCAAACATTGCTACATAATTATGTGTGGCTAAATATTCCTACTCAATGTGTCATGTAATGACATATTATTAATACAGCTACCTGGTAAGAACATCACTAAACATGAATTACAATTGAGCAAACATACAACGTTCATTTAAACGCTATTTTGGAGATTTAATTAAAAACAATAGCACACATATATGAATTAAATTTAAATATTAATCAGAGATTTGTTTTGGCATTTAATCTTGTGCATTCGGCCAATATATTACACAGCTATTGGCTCTCTAAAAACAAAAAGAATAACGAATAATCTTTTTGGGATGAAGCGCAACTTTGCTACCTTTGCTAACTATTGAACCCATCTCTCATCTCTCATCAAGCACATTTGAGCTTAAGTTTATCATATTTAATGTGCATAACATAAAATAAAATGTACTTGTAATGTATTGTAAGTTGAAATAAAATTGTAAAAGGACTATTTTCCTTCAGAAATGTAATCAAGCAAAAGTACAAGTAGTCAGTTTA
This sequence comes from Puntigrus tetrazona, assembly GCF_018831695.1. Classification (NCBI taxonomy): domain Eukaryota; kingdom Metazoa; phylum Chordata; class Actinopteri; order Cypriniformes; family Cyprinidae; genus Puntigrus; species Puntigrus tetrazona. Next base: position 2,343 of record NW_025048554.1, on the reverse strand, counting down.
AATTGTACTTGAATAAAGTAAAATTCCCCCCAAAATAATACTTAAGTGCAGTAATCAAGTAAAAGTACTCAAGTATTTTGCACCATGAAACTACCGATTATGTGCCTTCCTGTGTTTTGCAAAGCATTGCATTTGGACATAACACACCACTATAATTAAACTAGCAAAGAAATGCAAAACAGACGGCGACTACTAGCAGGATCTGATGGTTTATTTATTAAAGAATGATCACGCATGCTTTTTCATAAATTTTTGTTTAGATGAGCCAAACAGAATTCATGCCAAAGTCTAAGTTTGTTTTTGAAATCAAGCTATCCTCAGCCTCTTCATAGGTCACTCAGCATATTCGGTTGGCTCTGAGTTAGAAAGTACAAAATAAGGTAATTCTGCATCATAACTGCAAAAAAGTTTTCGGTCAAAAAAAGAATTGCACTAAAATTACACCTTTAGGGGTACACGGCTTGTCAGCGGGGCAGTCTCCTCCAAGATACATTCGTTGTGCCTGTAGAACACGTTAAGGTACTAATGTACCCCTTTAGGCTACAGTGACAAGCTGTCGTACCCCTAAAGGTACAAATTGTGCACACTTTTTTTCTGACAGTACAGTATACTCATTAAGTTTTAACAAGTTATAATGCCAGCAGTGCTGTTTTCGTAAACAGACATCACAGCATGTCTGACGTAACAGGCAGATAATCAAGCCTCAGGATGCTTGTGGAACATTTTAAATTACTGCTATATAATGAAAATCCTTACACAACCCCAGAGCTTGGAGTCTGAACAACAAAGCAAAACTGTGCACAAAGGAAAATCCAATTAGAATTTTTAGAAGTTTGCCTCCACCACTGGATAAAAATACATAAATATAATAGTGACTTTCTTGCAATTCTGAGTTTATATCTCACCATTTTTTTATTCTGACTTTGTCTCATAATTCTGACTTTCTCACAATTCCATATGTATATCTCACAATTCTTTCAATTCAAATTTTTTTCTTGTAATTCTGACTTTTTATCTCACAATTGAGATTTATTTTATTTTTATTTCGTTTACAATTTTGACGTTTTGTTAGACAAAATCAGTATTAAACTCACTCAGAATTGTCAGTTTATATCTCATAATTGTTATAAATGAGCAATTGTATGTTAACATCTCATTTATTTATTATAAAATGTATGAAATAATTTTTGTTATTATAAGTATTATATTATAAGCAGCAATACACTCAGAACTGCAAGAAAAAAGTTCAAATTGTAAGATAAAAAGTTTATATACATTTTATATAAATTCCCTTTTTTGCATCATGGAGGAATAGTAAATCTCCAATGAACAATGAAACAATGTAACAATGAACAGGCTGCCATTTGGTAAAAGTTCTGGTCACACTTTATGTTAGGTGTCCTTAACTACTATGTTCTTGCATCACAATAATAAGTACAATGAATGTACTTACTGTGTTCGTATTGAATTGCAAAAACACATTTGCTGCTATTGAGGGTGGGATACGAGGTAAAGGTTAGGAACAGGTTTGGTGGTATGGGTAGGTTAAAGGGTTGGTTAAGGTGTAAGGGATGGAGTTAACAGTGTAATTATAAATGTAATTACAGATATAATTACATATAGGTATTTCTATATTCTATATATAGGTATTACTATAATATAAGTACAGTGTTAAAAACATATGCACTGCACACAGTAAGTGCATTGTACCAAATTATTCATTTAAATGTAAATTCACAATAGTCAAAGGTCACCTAATATAAAGTTATTAATGTCGACCTTCTGCAGTGTTATTAGTAATGCCCCTAATGATACACAACACAATGCAGTTGTCAGAAGCATGCCACACAAAAGACTCAGATAAATGACTAAACCTGTTAATGAGAATATTGTTTCCTCCAAAAGATGAATCTCACTTTTATATTTTCAGTATAGTAATATTTTGCAGAAGTTAATCACACTGTATGTGTGTTGTTTGCTTCAGTTTCGTTTGCCTGCTTCTTCCAAATGCTGTGTTTATGATGTTATGATTCTGTGCGTAATAGAAATCACGCCTCTGCCAAGACACTTCCATACTAATGAGATCAATTGCCACCCATTTTAATTGTTTTTCTTCTTCTTCCCATCTGTCTTATAGAAGACAAAACAAATGTTCCAGAACTTAATTGCTCGAGAGGAGAAACGAGACTGAAGGCAGGATTACTTCAAAGGATCTTTCTGCCGCAAACAAATACAGTTCTTCCACACAATCAAACAAATGTCAATTAGCAAGCATCACATCCCCTTCCTCTCAGCCCAATTGGGAGGATGGAAGTCCTATCACACAAATACACCACTGCTCAG
>NW_025048553.1:0-14661 GCF_018831695.1 Puntigrus tetrazona | reverse complement strand
ATTTCTTGCCAGTGGCTGGTAACTATTAAGAAAGATATATGCAGAATATGTCTTGCAATAGGATCGCAAAGGGCACACATCACATTTTTGACAAAGTGAACCAGACTCATTTTGTATATCGCCATTCAAATGTTTGGGGTCGCTAATGTTTTTGAAAGACGTCTCAGCACGACTCAACAAAACTGCATTTTGTTTAAAACGTAGTAAAAATGATATTTTGAAATATTACTGGAATCACAAGAACTGTTTTCTATTTAAATATGTTTTAATTTAGTCTTGTAATGGCAACGTTGAGTTTTCTGCATCGTTACTCCAGTGTCACGACTTTTCGTGCATATTTGCTGCTAAAGAAATGTTTTATTATTTGTAATGCTGAAAACAATTATGCTAATCTTTTGTAACATTATAAATGACTTTACTCTCACTTAAATTTAATACAAGTGTAAATAAAACCAACATAAAATCTTAATGACCCCAAACGGTATGGTTGAATGGTAGATGCTGCAATTTTGTAACTATAAGAAGAAAAAAACAGGTATATTAATCCCATTATGATGATGACAAATTAATAAATGCATTCATATTATACATTTATATTTACATTAAATACATAGATGTTGACATACCTCGTATGCATAATCAAATAGCTCCAGTATGGTCAGGATACTTGCACCGATAAACAAGCCCATCTGACCACCAATATCACCTGCAGCATAAATATATTTATGATTTAGAGGAACAGAGAGAGACAGAAAGATGAAAGGTGCTGCAGTGTGCTGTGTTACCTAGTAGACCCGCCACCTCGTATGCTTTCTTCTGCTCTATGGTCTCATAATTCAAAGCCTCAAAGAACACATCCAGAACAAGGATATTGTCCCTGCATCAACAGAACACAAAGAGTGATGTTTTGACGTTATATATATATATTTGAAGTTTTCAAATTCATAACCAGAAAACAGTCTTCCTGCTAAACAGTGATTTGTTTGTTTACACCAGAAGTAAATACACTGCGCAACACAAGCAACTCCAAGCAGAAGATTTCTGATGTTTAATATTAAGCTATTTAAACCAATGAGATTTCACAATGGGTGGAGCTAACCAATGTGATTCAACAGAAATAAAACTAAATGTCATGGCTGCTTAGGACAGAAGGGAAGTCTATAAAAATGGTTTATAGTTATTCTAGCGATTACTGTACATCTGCGCTAGTGGACATCTACCCTAACATTTCATCCTGTGTGTCACCTGATTAGGATACGATTTTTGTTTTTGCTTTTTTTTTTTTCTCACAGCAGTCTCGAGAACAGGCCAAAGACAAATTGGAAGTTATTGGATGTTATTGGTAAACTGCAAGAGGGTTAACCTCCAAACCCTGACAACAATTACACTAGCATTATCTCAAGCATTCATTACGCCTCTATTATGCTGCAGAGATGAATGATCTTGGCATGACCGATAATTTTCGTGTATGTGTGGAGGAGTTAAAGTAAACAAGTTTTTTTTTCTATCATCATAAAATGAAGCAGTCTAGAAAAGCTTATCTCTCTAGTGGGACACCAGAGTGATGATATGCTGTCTGCTTTATGCTGATTTAATTGACTCTGCGCTTGAGCAACATCTCTCTGTGTATCTGTGTGTGTGTGTGTGTGTGTGTGTGTGTGTGTGTGTGAGAGAGAGAGAGAGAGAGAGAGAAGTCAGTATTCCCAATAGCACCACGTTGCAGACACATCAATCACAAGCTTATCGCTATGACGATGAACTAATGAATGGAGAGGATGTGATATCTGTCACTATATTGAAGAACATCTCCCTGAATCTTCCTGACACAAAGCAAAAGTGTTCCCAACTTGTCAGCTAAATGTCTAGAAGAGAAATAAATATGTCTGAGAGCCACATCAACTGTCCTGGCGTCCTAATGTTGCTTTTATTGTAGAGAAGCACATCTATTAACTGAGGCAACATTTCAAACACACATTAAGTAGGACAACAACACACAGGGGGAGTTTCTTTGAAACAACTAAGGCTTTCTCTCAAAATACCCTGTCCATTTCCTCATGTACAGTGTTGCAACCGGGGTCGTTGGATCTAGTCACGGAAAAAATTGTTATTTGTTATTACACCCTGTTGAATCCATGGTTATCTGTATCAAGACATAATAAAAAAAATTGTTGGTTCTTGTCAGTTCTTAAAATTTGGAAAATAGTACTTTAAGTGAATTACAAATGAAATATCAGACCAAATCATTATTTATTTAACAAAAATAAAGCAAAGATGGAAAAGCTATGGGTAACAAAGTTAGGACACTGTATGATTCAATTGCCTGTAGATCTATTTTTAACAGCAATAACTTGAAGTAATTGTTTTCTGTGTGACTTTATCAGTCTCTCACATTGTTCTGGAGGAGCACTCTTCTTTGTAACATTGCTCCGGTTTATTGAGGTTTGTGGGCTTGAGTTTATGCACAGCTCTCACCACAGCATTTCAGTCAGGATGAGATCTGGACTTGGGTTTTCTTTTCAGTCGTTCTGTTGTATATTTGCTGGTCTCATCTGGACATTATTCTAAAAGACTTATGGTTTGATCAAATGCAGCTTTATTAAACCTAAACCACGTTTTTTATAGATAGATTCTGGCAGGACTTCCAAACATACCGTACTTTGTCTCATTGAGCTGTGTTATCATTGTTACTTTATACATGTTAACTGAGTTCTGTGGAGCCTGTGGTAAAATTCTTGGATGGTCTGGCATTTCTCTGAGCATTACACAATCTGATCTTGGGGTGTATTTGTTGGAATGCCTCCTACTTGTGGATAATCTACCTCACTGTGGAATGATGGCCATACTCTTCCCAGATTGATAGCAACAACACAGCAACACAATACACCTGAACGGTCCAGACAAGCAAACTACTAAAGTGTCTGAATTTATAGAAGTGCTCACACTTGATGATCAGTTATTCAGAGGCATTAGATTACCAATGCCTGACACTCTTAAAACTAATCGCGTTCAATTTAAAAGATTTTGTGTACATATATGTTTGCATAATGTCTATATTTATCATGCATATTTAAATACTTGCATGTGAATGTATATATTTAAGATTAAATCTTTTGTATACATTCAATTTATTTATACATAATTTTCATTTTATTTTAAATTGTCTTTACAATACAGACTTCTCAAAATAATCTTTCTTTCTTTCTTTCTTTCTTTCTTTCTTTCTTTCTTTCTTTCTTTCTTTCTTTCTTTCTTTCTTTCTGGAACCTTTTCCACTCATTCCAGTCCTGTGATTCATGTGCAGTTTCATTCAATATTGTCAATAAACTGAACTCAATTCTTAATTTCAGAATTTTTCTCCAGCTTAATAACAGCACAGCTCATCCCTGCAATAAGAGTGCAGGCCTGTGATCATTAACAAGCTACATCTCTGTGATCTTGATATGAGGTGGAACATTAACTGGTAATCTTGCAAATTGGTGGCAGTAATGAGGTAAAAGTTAAAACTTGTAAAAGGTATTACAAGGACAACAATTAAAAAGTTTGGATAGTGGAGAAAAAGCGGCAACATACATAAAAAATATACTTCAGAGACCTTTTTGAATGCTGAATCCAAAGCCGTTTTGATGCATTTGAGGGGAAAGTGATTTTTACTGATGTACTCACGTGATGTACTTCTCTGACCGGTTGAACTTCTTCTCCAGATAGCGTGCAGAAGTTTTACTAGGGATCTTGACCATGGAAAGCTCTTTGTTGTATCGAGTCATGTTACACGGGCTCCTGCAGATGCAGTTTGTGCCTTCAACAGCTGACAGAGCAGCTATGGAAGGCATGAAAGGGTATAGAGGAGAGGAAAAAAAAAAGAGAAAATGAGGAGAGACAGGAAAGGGTACAAGGAAGAAAGGGAGAATATATGTCAGTTCTTTCAGCAGGCAGCATTCCTGGGTTTTATGTATGACATTCCTTAACTGACAACGTAAAGAACATGAGGTCTTACCCTTCACTGCACAGAGGCTCTTTTTAGTGTTTTCACGTACACACACACACACACACACACACACACACGCAGACACACACACACACACATGCAGACACACACACACACAATGATTGGAGTATAATTCAACTTTTGGCCTTGTCAGAAGACTTTAAAATCGCTGCTGTCAACCCTTCACGGCTTGGAAAAATATTATGTGTTGCACTTTTGATTACCTTTAGAGAGATACTGCAAGCATGATGAAAACCACCACTATGAATCTGATAAACCGCAAGGATCATACTGTCAAAGTGCTTTATAACATTCCAGAGAAAACAAAAGACTGTTTGATGGACAGGTAAAACGTATTTACTGTAAAAGTATTTATCTTGAAAAAAAAACTGATGACATTTAGGTTTCGGTGAATGATAAAATGCCTCAGTGCTATAGTGAAGAGTCTAAGCAATGTGTACAGGATGCAATTGGAATGCCAATCATAGTTTGGAACCGAACTTAAAGCATCCTCATAGGATCAAATAAGTATTCTCCAAAAAGACTCTACTGGATATAAAATTCATATCTGATTCCTGGGTCTTTATCATTCTCCCACGCATTGCATTGGGACTGTGATTTCCATCCAGTGTCTTGCAGCTGGGCAGTTTAAGAAAATTACAGGGGAGCTACAGAAGATTAAAAAACACTAAACAATTCCTTTTTAAATTCCTTTTGATATTCTACAGGGTCATTGCATGCTATTGTTTATCATAATAGCCTTATTTTTCAATGGCAATGTTGGATTTTTATTTTATTTTATGTTTTGGCTAGAATAAAATTAGTTTTATAACACATTCCTAGCTGGTTCTTTCCCCCCTTTTTTGTCAAATACTAAAAGACAATAATTTGCTATTCTTTTGTCTGTTGCCAATGGCTGGAATATTTTGCTCTTGGCTGTGCCTTCCTCAGATTTCTAATCAGCTCATAACTTGCATGACCTGGAGCTGGAATCTGACCTTTCACAGAAACATTTTTAAATTCCTCCTTCCTTGACCTTTTCTATCTCCACCTCTGTTTCTTCTCCAACCCCTCTCTCACCCCTGCTGTTGGAGATGATGCTAAAGTCACATAATTTAATTGGAGAATTAAGTCAGATTTAACCTCCTCTACACGCACTCACTCACAGAAAATTGGACAGAAAACACACACACCAACACAGGGCTATTAAATCTGCTATAATCTTGTGCTAAATCCATCGTTCTGTATGAACTTTGCAGCACCGTTCGCATTCCCATAACTTTCACATTGTTTCCTTCAAACATTGCCAGTGGCAGATCCTGTGCTTCAAACCACAAGGGATGTTTTATAGAAAATAGTTGGGAGTTTCATATTACAGCACTACTTGTACTACTTCAACAGTACAAAATATAAACAGTGCACAGACCTTTTCTGCATGCATGGAAAATTCAACTGATCTGTCAAAATGTACAGCATACAATCAAAGCATGCTGCATCAAAGATAGGCTTTTTTGTTTATAGCACAATATGGTACAGTATATTTATAACATAATATAGTAAAGTTATAGTTATTGTAAGGGTAAAAGGTAAAGTATCATTCAGTTTTTCCATTAATTAGATGTACATTTTAGCCATCTTTGCTTTTTATTAAAACATATAGTGAAATCATTTGGTTTGCATTCATAGTTTTGACATTATAACATATCTTCAATTTAAATATGCTGAATACATACATTTTTATTCGGTTCATAGAATAAATAACAGATTCATCTCTTACTGGGATTCTACTTTGTTTGTCATCAGGGTAACACTTTACAATAAGGTATCAGTTATTAGTTACTAACATTGCATTAACTAACATGAATGAACAATGAACAGTACATTTATTACCCTATTTGTTAATGTTAGTTATTGAAAATACAGTCAATAGTTAGTTTGTTAGTTCACAGTGCATTAACTTATGCTAACAAACACAACTTGTCATTTAAAAAATGTATTCATAAATGCTGAAATGAATATTAACTGAGTTTAATAAGAAGGCTGTAGATGTATTGTTCGTCCTTACTTCACGGTAACTAATGAACCTTATTTTACCATCATCATTTATTCATTTATTCAGCTAACTATGATTCTAATAGAACAGATGATTTAGTATTTTACATAAGTATTAAAACATTACGTCATTTACATAATGGGTATTTGTTATTTTTACCGTCAGGTTTTGGCCCTGGCTTTGACTGTAATTTGTAATATTTCCTTCTTGCAATATTTGACTACCACGAGAGAGACAAACAATTTTAATTGGTTTGAAATATTTTAACTATACAGCAACATGCTTATTTCTTAGGAGTATTATTGTAGAAGTACTTTTATGTAACACCGCACAATATTTCCTCATTGAATACTGTTTTTAGCAGGCAGTATAGACTACAGTGCACAGTGTGCTGTAAGCACTACATTATCATTCCATTCTGAGCATTTCCTGATTAACATTCTGCTTGTAATAGTCCTTTTTCTGTCTCTGAGTGTTTTCTATCATTGCCAATCTCACTCATTCTGTTTTTTTCTTTATCTTTCCTTTCTTTAACTCCAGCAATTTCCCTTTCATACCTCTAATAACCTCCCATTCAGTTTTAAATGTGTTCATCTGCATATTGTTCTGGTGAAAACGAAAATACATATTCCTTCTTTCCTCAGGGTGCTGTGAACAGAAAGTTGGAGTTGGTGATAATTTCCTCTCCACTTTGCCAAAGATAAGAACCAGCTGTCAAGCATTTTGAAGCCAGCAGTGGAAGTTTTGGACAAGCTGTTCAGCCTCTTGTGCTGTGCCGTTGTGCCATTACTTGTCAACTGAGGTCAGAGACTTCCCACTCCAACTTTTCCGGTCTATCCATCTTCATACTCTATCGGCTTTAACTTGCATAATTGTGCACAGAGCATTCTAATAAAAAGGTAAAAATGTGTGAAATTGGACATATTAATAACCTGAGGACATCTTTGGAAATGGCTCGTGTGATGAATACCTGAGCCGTTTGAAAATGTACAGTCCTAGCTGTGCTCTAATTTGAATTTCCTCATTAGTGGAAGATAATTAGTGAACATGGAGCCAACTTGCTTATTATGTGTGGGATAGACTGCTGGTATATACTGTCAGATGGTACGTAGAGAGGGAGTTAATGAGGGCCAGACCGCATTCTGTTGGTAGGGATGGTGCACAAAACAGTTCAAGTCTTTGTTTTCCCTGAATAATACATTTCCAAAATAATGACTTAATTTGTGCGAGTTCACGAGGGGATTTGAAGTTCAATAACGGAGTCTCAGTGTCAGGAGGAATCAAGATCCGCGAAGAAAAATGCAATTATTTTGCAAGGGACCCGAAGCATACTTTCAAAGTTTCTACTTTCTACTTCTACTTAAGTTAATGTAGTCTAATTTGGTGAAGATTGTGAAGATTATACATATTACGTTCTGATGTCTAAAGTCTAGTGCTTCCAGCTGCTGTGCAAGAGAGACACAAGCACACATGCAAACAAACTGATTTGTTCTATTACATTTATTTTACTTTTTGTTCCTCCGCTTGCCCTTTTACCCTCTTCAAGGATGCGGCTTCAAAACAAAACACAGCTAAAGAGGAGGAAGATGTGGAGCAGAGAATGAAAGAGGGACGCATGCTGCTGTTTTCGTGAGTTTTGCCCATGTAATTGTATTTGTGGAGGGTCAGAGCAGTAATACTCATGAAGGGCTGCTTTTGGGCATGTGTATTTTGTGGCACTGGAGTTTGTTAGGTGAATGAAAATGAGCCCAGTGATACATCAGGATTCAAAACACACTTTATCCGTTCAGCCAGTCTCACTGATGAAAAAAATGTCAAAAACATCTGGACTCAAACCGTGAAAGCGAGCAACACAGCAAAACCTGCCTGTGTGCGATTTTTGTGGATGACAAACGAATTTTATTTTGTGTCATGCAGGTCAGATATGGAGGTTTACTTGTTTAATAATAATAAAAAAAATCATAATAAAAAAGTGACTGTGCAGTTTTGGATGCAGCCTATTTATATTACAGAAAAGTACAGTGTTTCCTAATTTTGGCACTGAGGTACATTAGCAGTGCTCATTTTGGATGTCTTATGTCCATCTTTATTTTAAGCTCCAATTCTTGCTATTTCTAAACCATTAACTACAATGTTTTGTCTCAGTAAACTCTTAATTTGCTAGTTATTAATAGTAGTGGCTGGTGATTAATGTAGTTGATGACGTTTAGGTACTGGGATTATTGGTGTACTGTTGAATATGGTCATGCAGAATATGTGTCTTATATGTACTAATTAACATCCAATATGTTAAAAATAGGCATGCTAAAAACAACTAGTTTAAAGTGAAAATTGGTCCCTATCCTAAAATGTTATCAAGTGCTACAGATGCCAGTACAGTGTTAAACCTTCACAGTAATAAAATGTAAAATAGCAGTGTTAATGTTGCAAAATCCATCAATTATTAAATCTATCTGATTCAGCTAAAAAGCAGGTTTTACTCTCATCTGATCAATGTCAGTGCAGTCAAATTTTAGAATATTACAAAATATGGACCACAGGAGACATACAAAATATACAGTGTTGGAGTTCTGCAGGATCAGGACTAAGATAAGTCATATCGAACTTTACATAATTTTTTTAAAAGTATAATTGTCAGATATAATCAGAACGTGAATGCTGTTACGAACAAAACCTTGATTGGAGCATTTACAAGCAAAAAGAAATGCAAACTCTCAATGTGTCAAAATTAAATGCTATGTTTTGACCCAATTTAACACACATTCAACAGTATATGTCAGAGGCGTTAAGATCATTAAAAAAGAAATTCACAAAAGTTTTGTTGTAAATATGCCTGACAAGATTGTTACACTGAATGACATTTTAGTAGATAATGTAGAAATCAGGGAAAATGTGTGATATTTATTTTTGGCTCAGAAAAAACGTACAAAATAATTACAATTAATTTAAACAGAAAACAACAACAATTTAAAGCAGTATTACACTTATTTTTGTTATGGTTACTTCCCTTTAAAGTCTTTGACCAATGTATTAATTATAAATGTGTGTAGAGACTAGCGTGTGGACATGGTACTCACTACATTATAAGGACTAAATGTACCCAACAAGCATAGTAATACCAGTCATTTTTGACTGTGTGGGGATATTTTTTGGTTACTTTCTGTGAGGCTTATGGGTAGGGGTAGGGTAAGGGGATAAAAAATACAGTATGTACACTATAAAAACCTTTACGTCCATGAAATGTTCCCATAAAACATGTGAGTGTGTACGTGTGTGTGAAGAGCACACTTACCCAGAGCAGGTTCAGCACAGTCCTTATATTGTTCAGGAGTGCAGTACGAAGAATCACCTAGAAATGAGAGAAAAACAAAGAAGCAGAAAAAATGTAAGTGCCAAGGAAAAGTTTTTCTTTATTCAGCCTTCTTAAATTAATAATGAAACACTGAAAACGTGTTCTGAGTAGGAGAAAAACCGACCCAGCCTTAACCCAGCCAAACTCAGCAGCACAACAAGGAAATAAACTCCTGGGAATGTGTGTGTGTGTGTGTGCGTGTGTATGGAAGAAAGTTTTGTGCACGTCTGCACTTGCTCTTGGCCAAAATGTATCAGACGTATCCTGAATGTACATCACAAAGCAGTCACAATCAGTTAATGAATCTATAATTACAGTATTAGAGCATGGCGCCTGTGTGAATGAAGGACTAATCATCTATGAGATAATTGTCCTGTCTTGAGCGTCAGTTGAAGTAGCAAGAGGTAGAGTTTGGCACCTATGGGTCAGAATTAATAGGGACCTTAAAAAAAGTGCAGTTTTATCAGATAGGTGAAAATGGAGACCGTATAGTGTCATTAAAAGAGACCGGTTGAAAATGAAAATGACTGCAGTATTAAGATCAGTTATTATGAGAGAGCATAAATTGGCATTAAGAATAGGACGTAAAGGGCACTAAGCCACAATGAAAAGTTCATGAAATCTTATTATGAAATCATGGAAATATAGTGCGCCTTTAAAAAGACCATTTAGCAACAGTTAAAGATGACTATTTATCAATGGGCCAAAAATTACCTTTTAATCAGTGAAATGAAATTAAAATGGAACGTTTCTGAAGACCATTTTGTGCAGAGATCTTCCACACTTCTCAAATTATACAATATGTCAAGTTCACTCACAGTTCATACTTACAAGCCCTTGCTGTCAGTTTTTGGGCTTGTTCCAAACCACCTTTGACCCACAGAAAACTAATTCAGTTCTATACTCTGACCTCATCTAAACAAGTTCAGTCAGGTTTTTGCTTTACTGCCAAATGCAAACCACAGATGCCACGAGCCATCAAGTTATCGCTCCACACAACCTCATGCTGACTTGCTTTCTGCCAGAATATGAGAAGTGACCTTAATGAATGACTGTTCATCAAGAATTAAAGACCTTAGATGGGTTTACACAGAGAAGATGGCAACATTGGTTCCTGCTGGCTTCGTGATAGACAGTACAAACTCTATTTATCATAACTATTCAGTCAAAGACATTATTAGTGATGACTTCGTTATGTCTGTCATCTGAGTACAAAAATAAAGGGGTGGAAATCTGTTCTGATTTATATGCAACTTAAGTATACCTTCCCAAATGTACTATCAAGCCTCTGCATCTGATCCAGAATGCAGCAGAGAGAGTGGTCTTTATTGACCTGGAAAATGCTCATGTTCCTCCTCTCTTCATCAGGATACACTGGCTACCAATAACCTCACTTGTAAAATGCACGGTATGGATCTTCGCCTACAAGGCAACAACTGGTGCTGTACCAATGTACCTAAATTTGCTAGTTCAAACTTATGCTCCTTGTGTAAGGAGCTTGTGTTCCTTGTGGATCCATCCCAATGAGGTTCCTGGACTGTGTCCCAGCTGGTGGAACGACCTCTTTAGTCTATAGACTAAATACCTTCAAAAAAACATCTAAAGACACATCAGCACGTGACCAACTAATACTAGCACTTTTCTATTCTATTCTATTCTATTCTATTCTATTCTATTCTTTATAGTCACTGCTTTAAAGATCGTATTTAGTGTTTATAAGTGCTTTTATGTAGATTGCTTTTATTATTAATGGTATTATTTTTATAAATAATTATACAAACAATATACAAAAAAATTATATCAGTATTTTTTGTTTTGTTAGGATAACTTCTGAAACTGAAAGTGAAATTCAATGAAGATAATGGAAAGTGTCAAGCATTTTTACGTTGGTACGTACCAGGCATGTAGACCATCCTGCAGTTGCAGTTATCTACGATGTAGCGCGTCTCACACTCGATACGGCAGGCAGACACACTGTACACCTGAAAGAGGCCTGAATCCAGGGCTCTGGACACACACTCGCCCCACGGAGGAGGAAGGTATGTCAGCTGAAGGAGAAGAAAAGATTATAATGCATTAGACAGACTGATTAGCATGTGATTGACATTCTCCTGCAACAACATTGGCAATAGAGGTATTTAAACTTTTTCATTTAATTAAATTTTGGGAGTTGGTGGGAAGTATGCTGCTTTTGCCAATATCAGTGGTCAATGCAAATCTCTTTTATTTTATCTCAATAAACACCAATTAGTTTCATACTCTGACAGCTTGCCCACTGAGCATTCACAGTCCATTTCCTAACCCTCTAATGTCATATCGAACACAAAAACTTCCCTGGAAGATAATAGCACTGGGCAGATACAATGAATGTTTTTGAGCCAGAACTAATTTGTTATTACAGTTACTATTGTTTTAAATTAATTGGATTGGCATTGGAGTTTTTGTTTGAGTGAATAAACTAGATATTCACAAGCATAACTGTATTTTCCTGTTAAGCCTGTTTTGACCTTTTCTGCTTTCTGTACAATCGCTCACAGAAATTGCTACATAATTAATGTTCATGAATTTGCTCTGTATATCTCAACACTGCAAGCAAAAACAAAATAAGCTGTCAAAGTTTGCCTAAAAAGCAACAACAAAAGTTGAAAATTAAGATTAAAAACAATTAATATCAACACTATACAATGAAGTTCTAATTGTACATGTACTAATACGTTATTAAAATCAAAAGCTAAATCACTTAATATTAGCTAATGGACCTGAGCTAACATAATCCTACAACAAACAATTCTATGTTTATGAACTATCATTAACAAAGATGAATAAATAATGTGTCAAATATATAGTTCACTGGTAGTTAATACATGAATTAAAGAGACTAATGAGACCTTGTTTTACAAAAGAAATTATTTCACTTAAAATTCTATATGTTACAGAGCTAAAAATTAAAGATATAATTGTCAAAAATGTCCATTGCTTTTCATCTGACATCAGTTCGATCAATCAGTCTCTTCCTGTCTAAGTGGGAGGTTGACAGCAATACTAACCCCCTATTGTATTACTGGACATGTTTGCTTGCTAAATAAATTGATAATAGATACTCTATCCTCTGGATATTTCTAGAATGGCATCTTTAACCAAATTTGGTGCAAAGCTAAATCCATGCATGTCATAATTAGCTCTAAAATCACCTTAATATCAGCCAGGAAAACAAAAAAAAAAACTAAAAAATACTCTATGCACAACACATCACAATCATTGAAAAAGTGAATTAGTTCCAATTTGGCACACAAAGCGCACAGCGTCCCTCCCTTCTGTTCTGCGTGAGAGTGATAAACAATTGTATGAATTTATCCTAAAATGATAATTAAAATGATGCTTTACAGAGGTCTTTGTGTAAAGACTTTTCATAGACACAAGAAGCGTGTTTTGTCAGAAGCAGCAACAGGCATCCCGCTGGCATGAGTCCACCGGCTGGAAGGATTGTTTGCTGTGTTACAAACTTCTAGCACGATCACACTCCATAATCCTCCATGAGCAAACACCCTGAACTGGTTCTCGTATCAGTGAACCTGGCAGCAGATGGATGGGGAAGGCGGCAGGGAGGGAAGGGCGTTAATGTCAAGGGAGAGAGAAATATGGAGCAGGATTAAGGATTTAAGAGGGAATGACAAAAGAGATCGTAAACAACAAGAGGAAGAGACACGGCACAGGAAATGGCAGGTGGAGAGGAGGAAGAGCCCATCTGCCCCAAAACAATAGGTCGTCCACATCCACACTTCTCCAAGCATACATTACCCATGCTCCCATGCAGGTCAGCTTCATTTAGTCTCAACGGGAGACATCATGGATAATGTGGTCTTAAGACCGAAAGAGCCAAATGTGAGTAATGAGCTGACTTGGAGGGGATAAGAAGGGACATAATCTCTTTCCAACTGCGTCTGGAAACCACTGAGCATCAGGCACAGATTGAGGAACCGATTTCACGCGGCTGCTGATGGGAAAAAAAGATATCTGACAGGCAAATGAAATTTGTCAGTGGAGATAAAATCAAAGCTATTTTGGCATGGGAAGACTTTAAAAGGCCTGTCGTCTTACCTCTGCTCTTGGAATCAAAAATAAACCCAGCATCCAGATCTGACGCTGGGTATCAGAGGGGAAACGCTGACAAAAGCCTGCCGCAACAAACAATATCTTTAAAACAAAATCAACGACAAATTCTCTGGTAAACAGCCTTATAATAACTTCATTTGCATTTCTGCAGTGTTCCTTCAGAGGTGTTGTAGCCTATAGACTCTCTTTGAACTACATG
The DNA here is from genome assembly GCF_018831695.1 of Puntigrus tetrazona. Classification (NCBI taxonomy): domain Eukaryota; kingdom Metazoa; phylum Chordata; class Actinopteri; order Cypriniformes; family Cyprinidae; genus Puntigrus; species Puntigrus tetrazona. The sequence goes on along the minus strand of NW_025048553.1, from coordinate 959 downwards.
AAAAATAAGCTTAATTAAGTATTTCTCAGACTGTATGAAATCACGCTTTATCTGTGTATTACTTGTTGCGATTGCATCAGTAATTCCAACATCAAAGGAAAAAAACATGTAAATAAAAGTATGAAAATATACAATAAAAAAGAAATACATAGGCCTACTACTTAGTTATTAAAATAGTTATTAAAAAGTTTTATATAAGTCAATATATAATGTATATATAAATCACTGAATATAAAATTTTTCAGTATCTCACTGTCAAAAATTTGATATAACTATGCATACATTTGGATATAACTATTAGTCATAAGATATGGCCTAATACTAGAAAGCATTATACGTTAAACTGATAGCGCTATAATTATTACACATCGTTTTTACAATCAGTTCTTACTGTTAACATTACAAGGTTGTGTGAGCTATAATTTTTAATTCAATCAGTCAATTGAGTTGCAGAAAATGCTGATGTTCCATTCACATTAATTATTCATCAATGATTAAGACAGCGAGAGTGTAAATCAGGGTTCTGCCCTTCATAATGACCTTCCCTTCCAGCATCAGTGTGTGTGAAGCTCATAATTGCTCTATGTGTGATCACACTCAACTAACTCTGAGGGTAGGTACCTTATATACCACCTTCTGTCACTATGCAGCTCTAATCATTTGAGGGGCCTTTTCCCCCCTCAATATTATTGAGGTTTTACTGTGTTTATGATCACGTAACGCAGCACAGGTAAACACCCAATCCCCCCCCCCAACAAAAAAATGAAATCTCGCCATATTCAAACTACATGAAGAAAATATCTTTTTATTTTGTATGTTCATTTATTTATTTTGCGAAAGAAAGAAAAAAAAATTATGTGTTCTCAAAGATAGTTCCAGCCATAATAAATGTTTTTATCTTAATAAGAAAAATGGTGAAGGTACGTGAATATGAAGGATGGTAGTGCAGTAAAATACTA
>NW_025048552.1:0-316 GCF_018831695.1 Puntigrus tetrazona | reverse complement strand
GCAATAATCTAAAACATGCTGCAGAAAGATAAAAAGTGTCAAAAATTGAGAAAGAGGGAGAGAGATTGAGAGAGACATTGTGAAAGAGAGAGAGAGAGAGAGAGAGGGAGAGAGAGAGAGAGAGAGCGGATAACACAAGGTAAGAGAGCAGGAGACCCTGACAGATAGCCCAGGGAGAGATTTTGATACCCTGCCTAACCTGGACACTACAGCAGATAAGTGAACAGCAGCCTTACACTCTCAGATAACAGCATGGAGGGCGAAGGCTGCAGACACTGTGACAGAAACACCACAGCTGCATATGTATCATCCACAA
>NW_025048551.1:0-1779 GCF_018831695.1 Puntigrus tetrazona | reverse complement strand
AATAAAAACATACACCACCGAAGGCTTGCCAAACAGTCCTAATGTTCATAAACGTAATTACACACCACAGCTATAGAGGGCTGAGGTCACTAGCGCACTGTCATTAGCCTGTATTTCAGTGTAACAGACACCTAAACACAACAATTAGCATAATCAAACAAAACCTGTAATCATCCGTGAGGGCAATTAACAAGGAAGCGGCAATTAAACTTGTAGTTCCTTATCTGTCCAACAAAAAAGAAACGACGCAGGCATCATTACGCAGGCTTTCATCAAATGTGTAAGGTGTACCAGTATTTCACTCATGTTTTGTCATGTTTTGACATTTTCTGCTTCTTCAGCTGAGCAAGCAGGAGCGGTTCTAAGATTTCATCTTTAGGGGGGCTTAGCCCTCAGAGAGACCATTAGATACAACCACAAAGATTACCTACATAAACAGTATTTTACGGTGCTTATGAAAACTGTATTACAATTACCTATGAAAGTTACAGAAGTTACTGAGTGTTTCTCAAGTTTTTTTTGTTTTGTTTTTTGCTTGATTAACATTATCAGCCTAAGATAAGAAATGCATGGAAGTGTGTTTGAACGGCACGATTTTCTATTTGTTGTGCTATTTATACGCAGAAACTGACTTTTGCGTGCATATGAGATGCAATGGCTAGGTTTAGTGGTGTGGGGAAGGTGCGTATTAACTAAATAGAAACTCATGCCATTGAAACGCACTTTAATGAGACCAGTGAGTGCTTCATTCAAATGCATGCGCACATTAATGCTCTATTACAGCACGAGTAAGGTACCACATGGAGATCTATAAAGAGTGATGATACACCTTGATGAAGTAGCCCTGGCCTGATCATTCAGAGAAATTATTATAGGGGGGGTCTAGAACAGGGTCTAGAACCGCCACTGCGTACAAGGACTGTTTGTCCTGTTGTCTCGGCAGTATAGTTCATTGTCTAATTATCGCTGTTTGCATCAACAAACTACATGCTATATGACAAAATGCATCATTAAATCACTTTTTATAGATGGAGTAGATGACTCTTCACAAAAACACACGTTTTGAATTAGCACCAAACTAATTATTAAAGATGAAACCACTCTTTTCTCACAAAAACACAATGCTATGCTTGTTGTCAGTGAGAGCGATTGCAAACAAATGGCAGTCAGGTTGTTGGCAAGGTCACGGCTTGAGCAACAAAGCACAGGGACAACAAAGACAAGTGGAATGCAAGTGGACAATAGAAAGACTAAAAATAAACAGAGTACTTAGAAAGCAGCCAATAATTAAGTGAATGGGTTTAAAAAAAAAAGGAATGCTTACACTCTCACCTGTCTCACACACGCATATGGGCACACAAAGCATGCAATGGTCTTTTAAGATTAAACAGTCTGAGGAGGTTGACGAAATATAAACATTGCACATGAAACGGAATAGAAATGTGGAGCAATGAGGAGCATGAACACATGAGTATGAATTAAATAAGCCCCATTTACTAACCTGGGTGCTTTGGTTTTGGTGGTGTGTTTGGAGCTGGTGTGTGGGATGAGTCACGATGCATTAGTATTGGCACTACCAGTGAGGTGTGGTGGCATCAGTTTCTGACTATCAAATGTGATTTGAGCACTGCTATTACTCTTGTGGTAGGATCACCTTAGATGCACGCAGAGCTGGGTAGATTACTTGAAAACTGTAATCCGTTACTGATGCCAAATTAAATGACACAAATTGTAGTTAGTAAAGTAATCCATTTCAGATTATTATCGATTATTAGAATC
>NW_025048550.1:0-6709 GCF_018831695.1 Puntigrus tetrazona | reverse complement strand
AGACTTTCTCGGTGTATATAAACTGTAGGCTATTTTAGAAAGGGAAATTTAAAAGATGAAAAAGAGGAATTAGTGAGAATTAGAAAATTATGATTAATTTATTGCTATTGTGTAATTAGTATGCGATCATGTTATCCATAAAAAGTAACTGAAGTCTGATTACAAATATTTTAATATGTAATTTAATCTAATTACAAGTGCTTAATTTTCGGAATCTGATTACATGTAATCAGTTTTGGATGCACGTTAATACCAGGTGTAAATAAGGCTTGAGAGACCAAAATATTTAGGCTGAGGACAAACGATGAAGGTCAAGGCTCACTCACTCTTTGCTCCTGGGTAGCAACGAAGGTCTGAAAGCCTGGGGCGACTCCAAAGCCCAGCTCATGTACAAAAGGAGGCTCCGCCTGACTGTGGACCTGCACCCTCACTCCTGCCTCAAATGCTGTCTCTTCTAAAGCAGAGAAGGAGAGAGAGAGAAAAAAAGATTAGTTTTGCTTCAACAGAGTACAATGGAGGAGTTAAGCGGAAGTAGCCTTGAATTAAGACATTAGCATCTTTAATGCTTTAATTCTTGAAAAAAAAGACCACCAAAGCTGATTCAGCTGGTGAGGAGCTTTACTTTATTTCCACCAGATTCATAAGTTTGATGCACACACCCAACACACCTTGTTGTAATGCTGAACACAACATAACTGTGTTGCCAAGTTCAAGAACTTTAAGTACATTTTCGCAAGAACTTGAAAAGTCAGACTTTCCAAATGAAATAGAATGCAGCATTATATTGCAGATACTAAACTGCTCGATTATGTTGAATTATTTTACCAGTAACAATAAATAAAAAAAATATTGTGCTTTTAAGACTTTAAAGTCTTAAAAGAGTTTTTGAAAGAAGTCTCTTACGCCCACCAAGTCTGCATCTATTTGATTAAATGCAGTAAAACCTATAATACTGTAAAAAATTTATTATAGTTAAAAATAACAGTTTTAAACTTTAATATATTATAAAATGTAATATCCTCCTGTGATAGTAAAGCTGGATTTTCAACATCATTACAATCTTCAGTGTCACACAATCCTTCAGAAGAAATGAATGAATATGATGCTTTGCTGCACAAAAAGGGCACCGAGGTACATATTTCATGAGACCAGGTTGAATTTATGTGATGTGATTTATGATCTGTTTTTGGATACGTATAGCCATGTGCCAGTTACTCTGATTATTTGTGAAAATGTACCACCTTTATACCATTAACCTCAATTCAACACTATACCATAAATGTGAAAAAAAAAAACCCACATAAAGGAAAGGGCTTCAGGAAATCAGACCTATTTCACAACCTTCCTGTTTTTCTTTCTCTCAAATGCATTGCCGTGACTCACCGGAGACACACGCATTTAATATCTGTCATTTTGTTTGATTAGCCGTGCCTCGCTAGCCTGTGATATTGGTTGCGAGAGATGTGTTAATTTTCTCAACTGTTCTCAAAGGCCTGGTGAGGAGAGAGGCCTCATTCAGTCATCAGGACCCCTGCAGGCTCACAGGCATCTTAACAGCCATCTATAACAGGAGAGCACAGCCACAAAGACCCCCCACCTTCAACTCACACTCCAGGGGCCAAAGCACTGATGGAAACACATCATGACAGCAGTTGCAAGCAGCCTCACACACACTGGGACCAGTCAATACTTTCTGCTGTGTGTGTGTGTGTTCACATATCCCAAATCAAATGCACCAAAGTGTAGCTTGTCAAATGTGAAGGGTGTTAGTTTCCAGAAGACTGTTAAAAGCTCAAAACCTTTCAAAGAGTGAAGTGAACTCAAGTTTTCAGACAAGAGTATATGTAAAGTATGTTGCCAAAAAAGATGCAGTATTTCTTCATATCATTCCCCTATATTCCAATTTACTGACAACAACTATATTTATTTAACTGGCAAAAAAGACCAAATGTAAGTAAAATAAAACTAAAAGGTCACCAGTGACTAGCGCTGTGAATAAAGAACTGGTTCACTTGAATAAAATGAAATGAAATAAAACTTTCATGATGTTCCATTCCTGGAAGGAATGCTATGCTAAAATACTGTGACAGGATTTCCGGCTCTGCTAGTGCATGCAATGTGCAATGACATAAGAAATTATTTTTAGCTCAGTTGTGTTCTTGTGTCCTTAAATGTGATAAAAGAAAGACCCTTCCAGCACCGAAAGAAAGATTGCTAAGAAACACTTCAAAACCAATAACCAGACTAAATTACTGTATTTTTCTTATCGGTTGAACTAAAATCAAGACAAATATAGTGCAGTCTAATTGCTTATAAGTCATTCCTTAATCACCATTTAAGCATATTAGCAAAATGCTGTAAGCAAAAAAAAAATCTATTTTCTATTGTCAGTTATGTAGCGATGTATGAAGCACAGCTCACATAGAAATCACTTACAAATCAAACGGCCCTCACAAGTGGATTCCTATCAAAAGTGATTAGATTTTGTCTGTGACAAATCGCAAACAACGGTAAATGTGATCACACCTTAAGAGTCTGGAACAACAAATGAAATAATTTGGTTTGTTATATAAACTTGTTTTGAAATAAAATGCACATTGTGTTTGTGATGCTTTCTTGTGAGATTCGTTAAAATGCATATTATTATCCAGAGGGTTTTTATGGGTGGGATATTTTACATGTGCGACAATATCAGACAGAAGTTTACAACAGGAGATTATCAGGAATATTATATTTGTGTTTGTGTTTCCTCCAAAGCACTAAAACGCTCATCAACAGACTCATTAAGAAACCAAAGCCATTAAGCAGATGAGAATCAGAATCAGAATCATCCATTTCTCTTCCTGAACAGTCAATGACATCAGATTAAGCTCTTTGTAAACCTGGGGAAGAGAACTATTCATTACAGATTGCATTTGATTGTGAAGAAGGCTTCAGTTTTTCACCATTTCTCACTACAGTTGCTATCAGCGCTATCAGAATCTCAGTAATGAGGTGTGTGTGTGTGTGTGTGTGTAAGATGTAAGAAAGAATGTGCCGTCATGTGCGTCTGCAGGTTAATGATGAGATTTGAATGTTTGTTGTTGGGTTGGTGAGAGGTTGGTGAATAATTTCTTATTTGTATGTTGAAAGTATTGTCATGCTAATTCATTGTTTGCTCCAGATAAAAATCTGTCACTCCAAATTAAAGCCTCAGAGTATAACGAAACAGAATGAAGAGAGAAACACAAACAGGAAAAAATACAGGCGGCTCAGACACTTGCTGCTGTTGTAGATGTGAAAGCGTAAACAGCACATTCCACATTTAATGCAAGTAGTAAACACAATTGGCACTTTTTATTATTTAATGTCACATTTTAACATTTATTTATAGCATAAATGGCAATTTAATTGCAGTGTTGATTAGATGTATATCTCTGTTTACTCTAATGCATATTTGTTAATCACAGCAGTCCTTGGCTTCTAGTGGACAGTGCCATAGGCTCTCTCTCTCTCTCTCTATATATATATATATATCTGCCAGCCAATGTGTGCAATCATTTCTTCATAATAGCCACTTAATACCAACGTACTAAGAATTAATGTCATCAAAGAAAATAATTTTAATAGCTTTATCTTTTAGAAGCTATACTTTTATTTTCCATACTGGCTGATTCATGTTTATTATTTGAAACATATTCTTCGTAACATTATAAATGCCCATTTAATTTGTCCTCGCACAGGAAAATCTAATTAGTTAACCTTACTCAAAACAACTAACAATGATTCATTTAGTGTCATGAGCTTACACATGTACTCATGTAACATTAAAAGTCAGTCTAATTTACTTCCTAAAAGCAAGCAAGCGTTACTTCAGTAAACTAAGTGATTTAAACATACATTACAAAAAGGAATGATAACAAATGTTCCTTATAACACACACAATTTCAAATAAATTTGACGCAGTGACAGTTCAAAGCTGAAGGTAATGATTTTCAATACAGTTTAACTTGTATAACAGACATTATGACACAAAGCAAAAACAATCGGATTTGGGGAAACGCTTGTAAACAGTGTAGGTAGCAGTACAAGTTGTCAAGAGTTTTTTTTTTTCCTCTATCTCAAGCATCACATTAAGTGTTCCAGGATGCGTGCACACAACAGATGATCATCTGATCTAAAGGAGGAGCACAAGAGACAGGCAAGATACAAGCACAGAGGGAAGAATAACAAGTAGGTAAAGTAGCAAACCCTTAAAGAAGAGTAGCCGAGTCCACTTTGTAGGAACAAGACGGGACGCTGAGTGCTGCGATACGCTCGACAGCAGGTACGTTCAACTTGAAGCGGCGCTGCAGTGACCGATCGGCGTGTGACATCAAAGTTCTGCAAGAGCATCTGACAGCTGATGGGTCCATATGCTCGTTATAATCCCTCTCACCGTACTTTGACGTCATACACCGGTCGGTTGCTGCAGCACTGCTTCAAGGCTGAACACACCTTTAATGCGGTGGCTGATTGCAGGGGTAATGTGATGCAGGTGGAGCTGATTAGTACTCAGGTGAGTGTGTGCGCTGTGATTGGGTAGCGACAGAGCCTGGCAGATCCGTGACAGTTCTTTGCAATACGATGGCAGAAGACACAGGGTTAAGGCAGAGAAGATTTGGAGAAATACTTCATCTTCAGTGACAGAATCCCAAGAGACACTAGTGCTCAGACTACGTCAACATTAGAATAAAACAGCATAACAATAACAGTATTAGAAGGGAAATGAGACTGATTCGTTTTCAGTGTTATCTACACCTGCACTGCCATTTCATTAGTTCACCCAAACTTGAAATTTGGAGCTCTGTGTTAAGATATGGCAGGGGAGATTGTAACATGGTGATGGTTGTAATGGCACAATATCAGGGATAAGCTAGGAATCCTGTGGAAATGTCATTATTTAGCCATTTCCTGTTTTATCTTATATAAGTGATTGTCAAGATATATGCAGATTTTATTAAAAAAATGATTTTGATGGAATTTTGATGTTTTTTTTTTTTTACCAAAAGTATATTTTGCTTAGTACTTAAACCGTTGCAGATTAAATCATATAATGTGGATTAGAATTAATTCTAGATTCTCAGGCAAAATGTCATGCGTTTTTTTAAATTCTAATTTCAAACCGTTATGCAAATACATCTAAACATTGTAAATAACATTATAAATAACTAAACACTGGCTGGCAGGGGTGAGGTAAGTTGCAACACAATTTATCATTCCCTTGCACAGAACTGAAAAAGTTCTGTGGTCATTCATAGTACATTCGAGTTGTTTTAGTTGTTTTGTATTATTCTTTTAGATAAAAAAAAAAAACAGCTATTGAAGCAAATTTTATGAGCAGGCTGCTGTTTTTGCTACTTTTGTCTGACTGTTACAACTCAGCCCAGCATGTGTTACAGGAGCACTCCATGTATTTAACATCAATTTATAAGGGCTGTGATATTCTTACAGAGGTTTGAAATGATGCCTTTTTTAGTGAGAAATGTGGGTGCTTTGTATAAAAGTCTGAGCACTGCAGCTCAAGAGTTACAGATGCTGAAGCCAGATGTAAATGGATGAAATTATAAAATCTTTTTTACTATCGACTTGTTTACTTGTTTCTAATTAATCAAAGACAAAAAGCTCATTAAATTTAAACCTTAAATGTGTCACAAAATGTACATGACTGTTATGTATTAAAAATAGAATGGATAATACATTTTTACACTGAAAAATAACTTTAACCCAAAAAGTGATCGAAGCATCAGATTGGTATAAAATTTTAGCAGGAACACTGCAAAAGATTACTGTGTAGGCCTAAACAATTAACTCTGTTAGTAAATATTGACTTTAAAACCTGCTGAAAGCTAATCATAGCGACTTTTGGCATGTTCTTGAGTTATACCTTGGAATTTCTATGCTATTTTGTAACAGTTAAGTTAGCTACAAAGTGTTCAAATTGAGACCGTCAAAAAGCCTTTCATTAGCCAATAGACACGTTAGTAGCACACAGAAAGATACACACACACACTCACAATTTTAAACGTACCTTATTATTATTGTGCAGAAGTGATTGTTCTTTATCCAGTGGTAAACTGCAAGCAGTCGCTCTCCTTCTTCCCAGTTTCAGTAAACTCAGTGTCGGCGCACAAATTCAAAACATTCTTCTTCTTCATAACCCAAACATTGCTTGTCCGCATGCGCTAACCTCTATTATTTCTTCTTTTGTTGTTTTATTGCACATTAGCACACTGCTGCCTTCTACTAGTGAATTAATGTCATTGGTTTTGTGGTACCAAATATTTTAAGTAAGGCTTACTCATAGCAGTAAGTACCACAAACTCTTGAACAGTAGTTCAGACTAGATCTGTGTGGATTTACAATAAACCTTTGTCTTAGAAAGGCATGCAGAAGACAAATATATTAGTTGTGTTATATAATTTGACAGAGAAGTGCAAAGTCCTGGGATTTGTAAATCAGAGGTCACCAATTATCAGAGAGTAGTTCAGGTGTCACAGAAGCTCAACTTCTCTATCGCTCATCTGCAGCTTGCGCTCTGTTCCGGTAAAATCACTAAATAAAATACAACCAAATGTCTCCTGTTAGTGATATACATATCCTGATGGACAGTTGCAATTTTCTTATGGCTATAAAGAAAAGTCAGCCAAAAAACATCTAAAACCACAACCTCTCACAGTCAAAAAAAAAA
>NW_025048549.1:0-487 GCF_018831695.1 Puntigrus tetrazona | reverse complement strand
AAATAAACAAAAAAAAGAAACAAAAAAAAAGAAAAAAACAACTGAATTCACCTCTGCAATGTCACCCTATAATTAATGAATACCCTATAATTACTCGTGAAATTCTTATTTTGTTTTATTGCCAACTTTGCTCCTAAAACGCAGTATGTTATTTTCACACCTTTGCTGGAAATTTTAAAGGAATATATGGCTGTAATTCAAGTCCTCTGAAACAACTTAATTACGTGCAAAACAGACCAAAAACAAACCATCTGAAGCTGTAACACAACCAAAATTGTTACACTCTTTTGAATGTAATGTTTTCAGTGAATCTCTTGATCTTGTTCACCACATCATCATGAATAATTTATAAATATCATTCTACACCAGTTCTCAAGTTCAGCTCATAAAATACACTTACATGAGCCGTTTCATAGTCAAGCTGAAGTCTCCAGTGTTCTTTCCAGGTATGCAGAAAATAACAGAGTATTGCAAATCTCAAATAATG
>NW_025048548.1:0-13139 GCF_018831695.1 Puntigrus tetrazona | reverse complement strand
CAAACAGTCTCAAGTTGGAACCCAAGTGTCCTTTTCACTGACAAAGTAAAAGAAGATCATGACAGTGGATAAAGAAAATGGGTGCTTGTTCACCAATTCCTGATACGAGCAATTGTAATGACACCTTCCGTAGCAAACACCACTAATTAAACCAAATCAATCATAATCAACAACCCAAAAACATGACTACAAAAACTTAAAATTCACTGTAACAATAAATCAATGCAATAATGATGAAAAAAGGTCAGAAAACAAACATAAAAATCAAGAGTAAAAATAAGAGTTTGGCTGTGCACATACACAAATACAGGCCCACCATCACTGTTTTATTTCTTTTTATGTCATCATGTAGCTTTCTAAGATTATTATTTCTAAGAGTCTAAGCATGACTGTTGCATCATACCAGAACGGTCATATTTATTTTCAGTCTTTCTGCGTGGTAACCACATATCAAACCAAAACTCTTAAAGGGGACTTGTATCTGCCTCTACAATCTTACTGCTTGGCCCCAAAGTCTCAAGATAGGACTTAAGAATGTCCCACCTCGAATATGAATATAAACGGTGCGTATGACAATATCAACATGCAATAATTGTGATAGAGCATTGAAAATAATACAACGAATGAGTTCAAACATTTGGTTCTCAACAAGAGACATCTGCAGGCATATTATATGCGCAACACGAATTAGCAAACAAGAAATCAACAGTATTCAAAATGAGAAAGACACCAGACAATACGAACCGAACAGAACAAACCAGAATCAAACATTAAAAACTGCGGCACTGACAGGAAGAGAGATCTTTATATACTAGTCTCAAGGCATTTCAAACAACTTCCGTCTGTAATGTTTTGACATTCATCCTCAGACTGTAAACGGGAGTAATCCTCAGGTTTTGAGACGCATCTCTATGGACAGCTAAGCAAACATCAGTGTTAGCACAGATTACAGGCTGCGTTTGACACTACCCAGTGTCAATTAAATACTTTAAATCAGTATATTACAGTCTATACGCTGGCTTTCTTCCACAGCCTGCTGGATTTTCATGTAGTCCAGAGAGCAGTCCGCATGTGGCACTACTAATGTCTATTGTTACAAATGTATTTCCAAAGCACATCCTCTATGAGTACACAGTGGAGTTATGGATGTCTCCCACCTGCTTTATCACCATTTTTGCCGTTTAAACATCTGCTTAATGATAATTAACGCGCAAACAGAACAACATGAGGGAAATGAGCCGACCACAGTAAACTCACAGATGTCCTGTTTCATGTTTCATTGTACATTAGCAGATCATCTAGAGCATAATCTAGCACTCAGACAAAATGAACCCAAAGTATTACTATCAAGACTGGGCCTTGTTAAACTCCATTCTCGGTTTGTCAATTAAACCTAGTCACGCTTCATGATTTTACAGTGTAAAAGCCTGGACAAGTACAGGGCGACATGAAAAGTCTGAGACCATTCTGAAAAACTTTTTTTCCCATTTAAACCTTTTATTTAAAGTCTTGCCAACATATTCCAACAATCCAGTGTCATGTTGTACCACTTTGCTTCGTAATTCAGGGTCAACAGGACCTTATAACCCAGGGTTAAAAGTAATGCTAACCCCCTTTCGAAAGTGTGACACATGGGTTAAAAAGAAGTTAACTCAGGGTTAAGTGAAATGTGAAAAGCCTTAGAGAGAAACAGTGAAGCGCAGAGTTTCTGGAGGAGTCTGGCATTGTCAAGACTTCGAGACAGCTGCTCTGTAATTACAGAGAAATCCAGTCAGCTGTGGAAGAGATTTCAGGACAGCGTTCACCCGAGTAACCAGAGTTCTGCTCGGAGGATGTGATTAGATATCGGAGACCTTCGAGAACACCTGGCGTTTGGAGAAATTTGAACGAGCACGAGCAGAACTCCTCGGGAAATCACAGCATTATAAAAACAATCTCAGTAAATGTCGGGTGGTGACACAGGCAGGTGTGCAGGGTTTCCCATCTACCCCCTCTCTCTTTTCAATTACGTAGGCATAGAAAGGTTAAACTGGTCCCACTGAGAGACAGAAGGTTCTCTTCCTAGCTGGGACGTATCACATCACTTGTAATTGGGTTGCAGCTGTAACGCGCGTTTGTGTATTTGCCGCTTTCTGATCAATAGGATCTGGCCTGACGTCAGTTTTTGCATTTTGAGTGCTCAAAACCGATTGAACTTTATCGGAAAGGTCACAGACATTTTCTCCTTGCAGCATTCTGACCTTCTGCTGGCAAACATGTCCAACGGCTGCTGTTGTTGTTTACTGCGGTGTTGTGCTTGTTCTTTGTTTTTTTTTGGGCTCTGTCTGATAAACTGTTGTTCTGAGTGTTGACCTGGTTTTCGTGGTGGTCTACAGCTATGCTCCAAAAGCTAGCAAGCTCCCTACTTAGCATTTTAATGCATCGTAGGCATTCTAAAATACCTCATTTTGGCCAAAGTCCTTGTTTGCATCATTGTTACTACTTCTTAGTAAACTACTTATTAGCCTATATGTGTGTCAATATTAATAACATGCTGACATCAAACTGCATAAGAATCAATTTAGCATTTCAAATCAGTTGCTATTTTAGTTAAGATGCTGCTAAGAAGTGTCTATGCCCGCTAGCAGTATTTTTTTTATGGATCTGAAACAGTCTCTCGCGGTAAGCTTTGTGACATGAATGTTCATTTAACAGTTCATTCATGGTCCGTTCTGTTTAACCTGTTGATTTATATTACTGATGGAGAGCCAGTCTAGCAAACACAGATTAATCCGAAACTAAACCCTCATAAGCAGATTACTGACATTTAGACGGCTCAGATCATGCTGATTTGATGCAAATCTGCTTGGAAGAATAGGTGGAATCCCAAGAGCTTCTGCTGGAAGCGTTTTAGTGCGGATTCGTCTTAGGAACAAGGAGTGTAAAACTAGAGATCTGCTGGATCAGGATCTGAAAAAAAGCTTTAATTCCTCAGGAGAGTGAACGTATCCAGCTGAATGCAATGCAAGTACCAGCTTTGTCTCAGATGTTTCTCCCACGGTTCTTTAGAAGAAATAAAAACAGGCACAAATGAAGCAAACGTTGACATTCAGGCTGGTTAATATTATGGGATCTCATCTAAAACTGAGAAGACACATGAGATTGCTTGGGTTAATGAGACGTACCAGTCTCTCCCCACACAGGCAGATACTCGTCCTGCTGGATATCCAGCATCAGCTCCAGCCCATTTCCCATCCCTCCTTTCATGGTGATCAGCAGCGGCCGTCCATCCTGTCCAGAGTTGAAGGTGTAGCACTTTCCATAGCGCGTGAAGATCTGGAAAGAAAAATAAAAGGACTTTGAGCACTAATTGTTTTTACTAATGGATGAATTTCAACTTTGTTTAGAGTAACTTAAATCAGAACATTAACATTATCACTAGTAGAAAGCAGGCAATTTAAGTTCAAAGGCATGTTTAAATATTTTCTAGTGATCACAGTAACAAATTCATCAAGTGATTATCAAATTATGCTGAATAATATACAATCTATAAATAATTAATCAATCAGAATATTTCTGAATGTCCTTTAGAGAACTCAATATAAATATCTCCTTATATCAACACGCATATTCCCTAAAGTTCAAAAGTTTCTTCTGTATAGGAATGACCCAGCTGCACTTCCAGTTAAAATCAACTTTTTTTAAGTAAGTTTTTTATAGGAAATAATTTGATTAACTATAGAGCATCTCTAAGTCACGACGTGATCTACACAGGGGCAGTCTTAATTGAAACTGAACTAATGGACATCTAATCAGATCACAGTCGGCAGGATATGGAGAGCATGGCGCCTTAGAAACACAACTGCCCCTCGTTGCACGAGAACCTGATTACCATCGCAGACAAATGAGAAAAATTCAGTGTAAAGGAAATGAAAAGGCCACATCTTTAAAGAAGTTAGTGACGTTCTAAAAACGGTAGCGGCTCTACAGGCAATCACATCTAAATAAACGCAACATGTGTCTGGATACAGACATCCATCTTCACTTCTTTCACTCTGAGAGAGAAACCTTTCAGTGCCAATAAAGGATGTGTCAGAAATCAGTTGGCGTGAGATGAAATGCCGCAGACAGACAGATGAATGGTTGATTCAGCCAATGCACATGCAGATATTCACAGATGGAGTGCTTACATAAATACACATCCTGGCAAACACAGCGATAAATAAAGAGATACAGATTCTGTTCTGAGGCTGAACTGAGAGATTCTTTAAGATTCCAGACAACCATGAGTCAACAACTATTATTTTTACCACGTTTTTAAAAAAAAGCCAACACTGATGCATTTTAAAGATTCACAGTTAAAGACCCATGTTAGCATTTTATTTATATTTTCAATTTATTACTTGTTTGAAAGTTATTTACAAACATTAGTCCACATTTTATACTTACAAATTCTATTTTAATGTCATTATTTTCTTTTATTTTTTTACAAAAAAAGTACTTTAAAAAAAGAACTCTCATCTGAGTTAGCCATCTAGATCATTTAATCGATATGAAAAGATGACAAGCAAAATATGGCAATGACCCAGTAAATTAAATGATAATTAAGTTAACTGCCCTGAAATTTTCTGCTGATGCCAGGCCAGTGGCCGATCATAATTTATGAGACCTCATTGACGTGCATGCTTTAAAACCTTGCGTGCGGCTAACCTACACAGCATTTCGAAGCATTAAAGAATCGTTTTAACTTTAAAAAAGCAGATCCCCAAAAGAAACATTCACTATGTTTCTGAAAGCTCTTGCAGACAAACGTATTTAAAAGCATCAGAATAATTGTTCCCTTTTGCCATTACCGACAATAAGTGCTCCAGAGCTTCTTCCACATCTAAACTACTCCTGATGAGATAACAGTATCTAAAGCGTTTAGCAAACAGAAGCGAGGCTGTTGCCAAGACGAGAGAGTTGCTGTGGTAACCGCGGCAACGCAGCGTAGTTGGCTAGGGTTGCGTTGACCTTGGGACGCAAAAGAGTCGATGCTAGTGGAGTCTTTCTGAGAAACTTCACAATGAAGTCCTCTCAACGAGGTCATCGGCCCATTGAGCACAGATAACTGCATGTTATTTTCAAAGAGCGGGCCTTCGCGAGGACCTTTATATGCAAACGGTGCTTTAGAAAATATTTACAATAGCCAAAAGGCTCCACACGCCGGAAAATGAGTCAGGAACGTACTCCGCGTGCTTGACTGGAGTATTTTTCTAGTTATTTTGAGGATAGAAACACATTTGTTTACTTGTCAGAATTTCGAAAATGGTGCACTTGAAATACCTCGCGTTCGGGGGTTTGAACACGCCACTAACCCATAAATGAGAGACAAATGACCAAACAACACTATCTAATAATGCATTCAAACAGGGCGCTAAGGTGTGTTAAATTATTCGTGCCAAAGCTGGGCCACCGAGTGTCGTCAAGCGTCTTGTTATCCTCAGCTGCTTTAATACAAGGGAACTGCCTCCGCTGGGGCTGAAGACATCAATAATACATTATCATTTCTGCCCTTTGTAACAGGACTTTATGAAAAATGAAACGACTTTAAAACTTTCTGGCCGCTGAGGGGAGTTTGAAGGAGCGAGGCGCTCTGATCTCCCAGTTGGATGCTGTCAGTTGGCAGACTCTGTTCAGAGACTCGCAGAAAAAGAATCACAGGGGAGGAGCGGAAAACTTACAGCCTTAATCAGCGATTTCTTTGAAACTAAAGCCAGCCATGAGAACTTAAAGCAACGAGTCACATCTTCTTAAGAACTGTGTAAATATTACGCGAACTGCATTCAATTCAAAATACGCATTCAGGGCCCAAAATTAACTTCTTTCCATATGTGCCAACGCTGAGTTCATTAAGAATATGTATTAAGTAGTATTTTACGAAAGTGAAAAAGTATCATTTGTGCAAAAAATCATGAAAAATCATTTTTATTTTAACATCACTGTTGCACAAATTTATATGAAACAAATGCTATAATAGATTTCTGCTTCATGCACACTTCATGCATTGTGTTAAAGTAATGTTTGCGTATTTAAAAGGATTGTAAAATGTTGCCAGGTTCATATATTTGTAACAAAAACCTTAGATACAAAAACTAGCTCTTCAAATCCAATCACTTATATCTTACCTGTACTTGAATATTGTAATTTTATTGTATTTCTAACTTTGTTTGTTTTGTTTATGTACGCTTGCAATTTGTCTTATTTTTACTGCCTTGTATTTAATCATGTGTGAACCTTTTAGTGAGGCTAATAGTTCTTGGTAATTAGTTACACTGCAAATTTGAAAAATGATCCAATCCGAACCGTGAATTCTGTGATCCGTTGCACCCCTAGTAACCATTTCGTTTACTCTACAAAATACACAATTGGTAAATTTTAGACATCGGGCGGATCTGCAGTCAGTTTTTTTTACATCCACTCCAAAAAACCGACATATTTATCAACACAAGAAAGGGGGGTATGAATAGATGCAAAAGGCTATCATGAAATATGAAGAGCGTGGAAATGCTGACAGATGATTCTGAATTCCACATTGTTCTTTCTCGTACCTGAGACATAAAAAAAGCTATTATTTATTTATTTAATGCTTTCTCCTGCATGCCTGCAACTCCACAAAGCAATTTCACAATTCACCTTACGCAGCAGGGCTAGAAATAGAAGACGATACGTCACTATTAGCTTCCACTTCACCGTGATAGGTGAAGACTGCTGAAGAAGACACGGCTCCGGTGTCTCACGACCGTGACTGATATACCCATCACTACCGATCAAGATCAGCACACTGACAGTAGCGCCTTCTGAAATGAATAATTCACTGAGACCCAAATGGCACCGTGCCGCCCGCTCGAGGGCTCCCCGTGTACCCTGGCGAACTCCTAGCAAGCCGAAGCCGTTTGTCAGAGTTGTCAAAGGACTTTGATTGCAAAGCTTGCGTGTCTAATAAGCTGCGCGACTCACTGTCCGTTTCAGTGCGGCTGGTGGCTCCAGATGTACGATAGCTTTGCGCTGTCATGACGGATCAGATCAATGCTGCCGAATCGAAAAACGATGAAATTATACAAGAACACTGAAGCCCAAGTCAAGCTGTTGAACGCGTCGCCTGCTTTCCTGATCCGCATATGGCTTAATTCGTGAAACGTGGGTGGCGCACTTGGGATGGTTTGATGAACAATTTACACATTTTACAAATGCGTTCTTGCTCATGTTGCGTGAACATTTTTACGTAAGGAACAGACCAAAAGGAATTAAATAATCATTTATGGTTATCATATGGCACATAATATGACTTGAAAGGAACACGCCACTATTTTTGGGAATAGCTAATTTTCCAACTGCCCTAGAGTTGATTTTTACCGTTTTCGAATCCATTCAGAGGATTTCCGGGGCTGGTGATGGCACTTTTAGCTGCAGCTTAGCATTGATCATTGAATCTGATTAGACCGTTAACATTTGCTTAAAAATAGAGTTTAGATTTTTTTTTTTATTTAAATCTTGACTCTTCTGCAGTTACGTAGTGTACCAAGACGGAAAATGAAAGTTATGATATTGTTCCCACGTAATAATCAAGAAACTTTGCTGCCATACCATGGCAGCAGCAAGTGAAATGATATTACGCAGTTCCTGAAAATTGCCCCCAGCTAGGAAAAATATCGCACCTTTCTGGTCAGCAAAATTCTCATGGTCTAATTAGGTTCAGCTAAGATGCCAGGACATACGCTGAATGGATTTGAAAACGGTAAAACTCAACTGTTTAACTCTAGGGGCCTTGTAAAATAATCTTATTTTCAACAACAGTAGCGTGTTCCTTTGAAAGGCTTGGAATATAGAGCAAAAGACGTATGGACTACCTGTATGGTCTATGTCATTTTGGGGGTTTGGAACCACAGGAGGATCAGCAAATGGAAACAATTAAAATTTATAGGTGATCTATTCCCATCCAGACTGAAAAAGCGAAGGCTTTAGTTAGAAGAGTTTGTGGTCTCCCGGTAGCTGTCTGTTTGATCTCAAAGGATAAACGGAGAAATTCACTGCATTTTGTGAGCGAGTGTTTGTCGGGTTTGAGAGGTCATGTTCCCGGTCTGACAGCGATCGATACAGGCACAAAGATGGCCACAGGGTGCGCCTCAACTCGACTCGGCCATAAAAATCAATACCGGTTCCTCTATTGACAGCAAGTCGCACACATCGACGGCAGACTCAGTGATGTAATGGAGAGGGTAATATGGCCAATTTAAGACCACCAGGCCTGTTAAAGGGGTTACGATTTATCTGTCAGTGGCCTGCCTGTGGACAGGAACACAGGCTCCAATCTCTCAATGCCGTCTCTGCTCAATCTCTCAAATAGGTCTCCACACTGGACTCCAGCTTTTGGAACCAGTAAAGGCTCATTGATTCTCAATACAATCTAATCTATCTGCAGCAGACAAGTAGCTTTTTCCTTGAGAGGTCCATCCTCATTCAAATTTTCCCTCGTTCGAAACAACTGAGAAAATTGTTTTTTATATTAAAAATTCAACTGGAGACATGTCAGGAAATATGATGGGAAAAAAACGAACACTATAAATGATTCAGAAAATGGACTGTGTAATAATTTAAACACACCTTATGAAATTTCAATATCATGCTTCACCCCAACTTAGATACATCAATGAAGGGAGAAATTATGATATTCAGTTATCTTTTATATATTATATTACACTGTGCTGTATTGTATTGCATCGTATTATATTATATTCCGGTGTTAAAAGTAATTAACCATTGAATTTCCATTACTTTTCCAGTTCTTTTTGTCAAGTAAGTGTAAAATCGAAATACTCAGAATCCATTTAACTCAACTACAACCGCTTCCAAAGCGTTCAATTAAACATAGCTCCATACTGTTCAAAAACTACATTTTCCTTTTACTTAGAGAAGAAACGCAGAATGGTTGAGAACTGGGTTAGGATAATTACGGTTTACTTCAAGCTCGACTGACGCTTCAATCTCAGCCTCCGGTTTGCTGATAGTACAAGATAGATGCAATTTAAATGAAATTGTATCTGTATAGACCCTTGAGACTGACTTAGCTTCTTTCCGCTCATGCAAAGGTGGTGCATTTGAATTAGACCAAGTGACTCTGCTCGAGTGTGAACGAGCGCTTTGAAAAAGTGGAATTACAGAGAAAACCTGGGTGTCTACAAGGTAGACGTTTAAAGCAAGGTGTGTGTGCTGACTAAATAGAAACAAGCCCAGGGGGAAAGTGACCTTCTATCACAGTAGCTGCATTGATGCTGATCTACAAATCAAGTCAAAGTGCTTCAAGCCCAACAGCCAAATGATTCATGCTGAACACCGGCAATGTCCCTAAAAAAATAATGCAAGACAAAGTGTTAAAAAGAAACGAGTCATAAATCCAGTCATAATTTCCCCAACACGCACCCTGACGGTGTCTACTTGTTTTTTTTTCCCCTTCTATACCAGCAATGCAATTATTATGCAGAATGAAGAATAGAGACATTCACAGGGCATTGCCCTCGACAAAATGACGGATCGTAATTTCTACGACAAACGCAACGCGGTGCATACATTTAGCTAAATTACATGAGACCTGGACGCGAGGAGATTGCAGATAAGGCTCTTGAGATGCTGAGCGACTTGTGATGCAATATATCAAGCTCGGTATCCCAGGAGTCACATTGCTGAATGTGTTCAACATGACATTAAACCGGCATTGTGTTTGTTTACTGACATAAATACAATTACCCAAAGCGATCTTAAAGCCAAGCAGTCATCTAGATAAATGGGGTCAAGACTAAGGCCATGTAAGTGCAGTAGCATGGTAAAGAGGGTAATGATAAATATTTCAAATTGTCACATGACCTATTTATTAATTTATTTTTAACGTATAACCCAGCTAAGTGAAAAGCGGGTTAATTTATTTCAAAATGGTCTTCTCGAATCTGGTTATCTGATCTGGAGATGTTTAAAACGCAATCAATAAGAGCTTTCCTGTTCATTTGTCTCACTGGAAATTAAAAGGTCAAGTGCATTACGTTGCTGGGTCCATTATTCAATGCAATGTGCTCTTGCATGCTGCACATTTTGGACAAACGTAAATTTCACATTCGGTGCAAAGTACATGTGTTAAGTATTGCAACAATAACAGCATTTGTGGAACGATGGCAGTGCTTTCACTTACTTTTCAAAAGTAGTAGGCGATGTTCAGTGTATACTGTACGGAATTTAAGCCAATGAGATATTGAGATTGCAGCTGAAATTACTTGCAGATATTTAGTCGTATATTGGACATGTAATGGAAAGAAGCAATGCATCATGGGGTATAGCATTCCAAACAGCATCAGCATACAAATGAACTTTTATAGTTAATATTAAAGGAGATAAAAACCATTCTATACTGCAATATGGGAGTATATGATGACAAACAGAGCGTAACGAGTGCAAATGAGATTTATAACGATTCCACTACAATTTTTGCACACTAACTCACGGTGCTAAAGTTGCGCGGTCCGCACAGCTGCCCTTGAAATCTACAATAAAGCAACATCTCTTCAAGCTGATGCCCCAGACGGTCCAGCAACTGCTTCATGGAGGGCTGAGAGTCTCGCGGTGGAGGCAGGAAGTGGTTGAAGTCCAGTATGCGAGAGAAAGGTGACCAGGGAGGCTCGCTACTAGTCCCGTCGACGTGCGACGTAAGCGCTTCTCGAACCGCGGGGGACACCTGCCAGTTTTTCCCGAAGAGTCCGAGCCAGCGTCCCGCGCTGAAGATGTCCGGTTTCTTCATACGACGCGGCAGCAAGATGTTCTGGTTGCAGATCGTCACGGCGGGAAACACGAGGCGTTTCGCGTAAACCATATGCGCCTTGGTGTACACCGGCGACGAGAGCAGGTACCGGACCCGGTTTGAAGACCAAGTGAAAAGCAGCGCTAAAGCCGTTAGAAACGCCAACAGCCACGCGACTCTGCGCGGGTACGAGCCGCTCAGAAAGACGTGTCTCAATCCGTGAAATGTCGTGTGCTTCAAGAAAAGCTTCCCAGCTTCCTTTAGTGATCCTTCAGCGCGTTGTTTCGGTGCGGCGTCGCCTTGGCACATCTTGGAGCGGGTCTGAGTCCTTTGACGCGCGGTTTTGACCTCGGAAGAGACCCGTTAAAACCTCCAAAGCTCCCCAAAACGAATAAACATCGCGCGTTTCTGCTCCTGAGGCGTTTCGCGTAGGGAGCAAAACTGCAGCTTCATCTAAACTGGTTTAAGTACGGTACTGTAGTAAATAACGAGGGTAAAAATGTTAGTTCTCCAGATTCAGATTTTCTCTTAGGGGAGCAAAATGCAGCCGGTATGAAAGTCTCAACTGTTGCCAGAAACGCATAACGTTAACGTTACCTCGGCACATTGTCTGCGTCACGCTCTCGTGCCGTCCTGTTATGCACTTCGAAGTTCAATTTTCATGAATTCAGTCGAAGTAATTCACTGGCGTGTGTCGGAACCGCTCGTTTCGGCAAGAGCGCGAGCTTCGTCCCCTCCGCGCGCTCTCAGCTCTGCTCCCTCTGTGCGCGCGCTCATCCTCTGCTGCCTGTTACTTCACTGAACTTTCTTATTGCAGTGGTTAAATGCTCTTTTTTTCGTTTTATTTGACCTAGCCGCAATAATTAACCGTTTGGGGGATTTGGAGTGTAATGACATTAAACGTCAGATTAAAAATTAATTTGTATCTGAATTGCCTTGAGCATCATACTGGTGATAAAGTTTGTATGTATATAGTTATATATAGACACACACACACACACACACACACACACACACACACACACACACACACACACATATATAAATATACAGTATAGCAGGCAATGCCTGTTTATGCCAGCAGCAGCCAATCATCAAAAATAACGCTCTTGTTGACGTCAGCATATTCACACTACTACGGTGCTTTTTAACATTAAAATAAGATTAAGCTTTTAATTGCTGCTTGTACAATGCATCATTCAGACCAATAATTACACTCTCCATCTCTGTTAGACTCTAAGTGGTCATGTCCTTAAGTTCAGGCTTTTAGTCAAGCAGGGAAAGTGGGCACGGAGCCTGCAGGTCATGGCCCACTTACCTTAACAATGTGTTCAAAGTCAATAACCCCTTTTTTTTTCCACTGGCAAGCGCCCGGATGCCTCAAAAAGGCTCTTGTCCAAATGTGTACATAACAGAGGACGGTATTGACCAGAATGCCGTGCCAAAATAAACCTGCAAACACCCGGATGTGTTCGGTCTTATCTGAAGCAAAAGCTGGTGGGTGGATCTGTGGCCACTCAAGCACCGTTTGTGTCTTTGTCATCATCTAATCATCCGTTTTACTGAGAAAAAAAAATATGAAAGAATCCGCGAATGTCACAAATAAATCACAGTGGAGGTGTTACGAATCACATTTGGCATTTCATTTCAAAGTTACATCAAATACGTGCCAAGAATTGCTATTTAATGTCAAAAATAAGTTGAAGCTCGCAAAACAATTAAAAAGTCCTTATCAGAGAGAGAACCGATCATGATGATGCTATCTCGGACCCCATTATATAACTGAAAAATCTATTTAATCTACTTATTTGAATCTAGTCAACCCAAGTTTGTGCTAAACAAAATATTTTTGTGGCTTTCAGGGCTCAGGCAGAAGGAATAGCAATGATTTTTCAATCTTGCTATTTTGAAGGAGTGTGATGTTGGCATGGGACCCCAGTGGCTGTTCGTCACTGCACACCCACATGTTCAACAGTCACAGGCGTTTTTTTTTAAAGCGTCTTCATCAAAGAGGATGCGGTTCTGCTGTGGGGACAATCGCACGCTGAGCTACATCAACAACTCGGATGAAGACGCAAATTAGTATTCGGCAAAACTTGGTCTGCAGCGCACTGCCAAAGACCAATTCATTACGAACTCCAAATGAATTCAAGTTATTTTTTTCTGGAAAATAACTCCACGCGGTTTGCTTCTGTGAAGGAACGATGTATTCCATTTGATGCTGAAGGGGGCTAAAAGATTGGAAAACATTTCATCATATTGGTGGGGATTGAAAAATTTCTAAAAGGGTTGATGCAAGTTTTTAAAGATCTATCTATCTATCTATCTATCTATCTAT
>NW_025048547.1:0-1464 GCF_018831695.1 Puntigrus tetrazona | reverse complement strand
AATACATCTCCTTTTGCCCTGAAATAAAAAAGCTTTCAATTGTGTATAAAACAGTGAACCTTCTATAATGGTTGAAAGGCAACCAAATGACCCAAAAGAGTTGAATTCTTTACACAACATTAAACTGGGATGCAAATCACTAAAAGCAAATCAGATCTTGGTACAATGATCATGTTATAAACTCTATCCTACACTCTTAAAAATAAAAGTGTTTCACGGTGCCATAGAAGAACTTTTTTGGTCTAAATGGTTCCGCAAAGAGCGTTTAGCATGTAAAGAACATTTCTGTTTCACAAAAGGTTTTTTATGCTGAAAAAAGGTTCTTTAGATAATAAAAAGGTCAGAAAGAGATGGTTCTTTATTGAACCTTTGGCTGAATGGTTCTTTATGGAAAATGGTTCTTCTATGGCATCGCAGTGAAGCCACTTTGTACATTGCAGAAAATGTGTTTAATGGTAACCAAATTATTATTCTGCTAACTGATTGATGGTCAAGTCTATAAGATGGACAGTGGGTTGAGGAAGAGACTCGGAGAGCAAAACCATGACAGAGCCACAACTGAGATTGCATTTTATGGGGAAAATCGTTTGCAGCCTAAAATAGCCTTGATGGGGACCAAAGTGGTTTATTTCACGGTGAACAAAGGGAAAACAGAAAGCACAACAGCAATACGGCTCCTTCCATTTGGAATGAAATGGCAAACATTACAACGGTAGCTCATTGATTTCTCCAGTGAAAGCAAGGCACTCCTTGCTTAAATGAAAGACGCTGTGTTTCTTGAGGGAAATTGAATTTGATGAAGTTTGATTTCTTCGTCTTTTGAAACGCTTAAATTTTCCATCCTGCATTGTCTGTTCGAGTTAGTTTTTTACTGACTTCAATCTTTCATTCCTAACAAACAAACGCAAATGAGATGATGGTTTTCATACTATAAGAATACAGAACTGAACTTTTGCGAATTTTGGGATCGTATTGAATCTTGATGCAACGTTTGGTAAATCTGATCCTGAACTCAACCCAAACTCTACTTACGAATTATTATATATGTTATAACTGAGATTTTAAAGAGATCCCATTTACAAATGAACCAGGTAAATTACATATTTAGATTCCGACAATCACTGTAAACTATAGCATCAGAGCTGGTTTGACGGTGCCGCTCTTCTTTAACGTTCTGCATACTAAACTCGGTCCTCAGTACCCTACTAGTGTATGCTGTAGTGATCTGGAAAGCTGCCTATATCAGCACCCAGGCTGATGCCAAGTGTCCTCTGCGGAGACTCTGCAGCTGTGGACGGAGACGACTCTCACATGCGATAAAAGAGACAATTTAGTTCAGATGATGGAAGAGGAGCTTCAGTTTTACGGAAAGAATGGTGAACGAGACAAGAAAGAGAATGAAGCAAAAGAAATAAAATACTAGACAATGCAGCAGTGGATGAGAAGCGAGAGAGAGAGAGAGAG
>NW_025048546.1:0-2837 GCF_018831695.1 Puntigrus tetrazona | reverse complement strand
TCAGGAAACCTAAGGAACATGATTCATATCTAAATTGATTTAATCAAGGGAAAGAAAGTCTATGACATTTGATTCAAGAGAACAAATACAAGAGAAATGATGATCAAAGCATGCCAGACGTTTGATGTCTGATTTAAGAGAGAGCACATTCAGATCAGGTGTTGGAATAGAGAAAACACTGAAAGGAACATTAAAAAACATCTGAAGAAAAAAGTATG
Organism: Puntigrus tetrazona; assembly: GCF_018831695.1. NCBI lineage: Eukaryota > Metazoa > Chordata > Actinopteri > Cypriniformes > Cyprinidae > Puntigrus > Puntigrus tetrazona. Next base: position 2,619 of record NW_025048546.1, on the reverse strand, counting down.
TTTAAAACATTCTAAACAATTTCGCTTAATGTTCACACTGAGAAGACAATGCGAAAAGGCTCTAATAAACAGGCTGGAACATTCAAAGCTACTGGAGTAAAAAAAAAATGCTTACGATCAGGAGATTCAAATGATTAGACTGAAGAACGATCAATTTGAGACACTGAAAATGTCCTATTTGGGGGAGAATAATCATACGACTTGAATTCAGGGTAAAATGAATAAATAGAATGTTCAAAACCTTTGAAATGGACGGCGGAATTTTCTAAATTCTTTAAATGAAAGGACATTTAAAACGTCTGATTTGCAGATAAACCATTTTTTAACACGTTTGAACGGACAAAGATGTTCAAAACAATGACAGGAATTGCTCAAAACATTCGAAACAAGAGAAATAATGTTCAAGTAGAGAGTAACAACTGCACAATGGCGCCTAACTAGCTTAGGACGATTACGGTGATTGCAATATCAAAAAATATGTCTGGTGGAGTATCTGACGAACGTGGGAACAATTGATAAGCAACCGAAAAACAATTTCTGAAAAAGCCAGAGTAAGAAAGAAACGAGAAAAACAAACCACTGGGCGAATCTGGGTGTTAGCGGGGCGCTTCTGAAGAATGAATCTCAGACGGCTTGAACTGATACGCACGGGTCAGCTGCTCTGACTCACTGCCGATATGAATCTTGTTCACATGACCAACTTTAAAAAACCAGCAACAATAACTCATGTATGAGCACAGAAACATCTCCAGAAACAATCTCCACAATAAATAACACTGTCACTCTCCCAGAATTCCCTGAGAGCCACTTAGAGATAAACAGCTGCTTCAAACGCACAGATCTGCGTGAACCTCGCTACAGGTCAGAATTCCCAGCAGTCTGTGTTGTCGTTTTTTCAGAGCAGCGGGACATCAAAGTCTTGCCCCCAGATGCAATATTCTCCGTCGGTGCCACGCTTACATTTACACTCAATTTTATTTTTAGAGCTTTTCACCTTAGGTGACCGTGAACATCAGCGATTTCTGCCGTCTTCTCTTGTGCCCCATGAGGAGTTCTTTAAGTTTGTTTGATCTCAGAATTGTCTTTGAATTAAGACTATATAATGGGGCCTGATGCGTCTCCAAAGTCATGCCGAAGGTTGCTCAGGTCGAACTTCTGTTGAAGCGAAGCAAACACTAACAGAGATTGAGCTCAGGTCAGACTTTGAAGTTAAAAAAAGAACATTTCATCAAAAATGAATGACTAAATGAGAAGGTTTTGTGGATGTCGCTTTATAGTATTCACAATGAAACAACTGTTGTGGTTTCAAATAACGTCAAGATGCTGATGTGAATTGAAATTTGAATATAAATGCCAATTTGATGCGAAATTTGATAAAGGGATTTAAAAAAATGGATTTTGTGCAATTTGTGCCACTGGGGATGATGACGGTCAACTGTCTTTTGAAATTTTGTCTTGCCCAATCACACATTGGTGGGCGGAGCTAATTTAAATAGCCTCTGCCAACAAGGCGGGCTTAGTGTAAATAGACACTCTGTTAAAGATATAACTGAATAAAATGATGTGTCAAGGCCATATTTCAGCACAGGAAAATATGATATTCTTAATTAAGATTACAATTATTTAGTCTTGATATACAGATTCAGCTTTATCTATAGAAAATATTATTTTTTGCTTCGCTCTTTTGATTTTAGGAGATACTTTCTTGACAGAATTTGTTGGATTCACCCATCAACACAAACCATCTGAACTCATCTAGGAAGCTGTACTTCTCTTTCCACCTGTCTACATCACGGACAATCTGTCCAAGGTCTATTAATACCGCTCCAGGTACACCTCAGTCTCTGTGTGTGTGTGTGTGTGTGTGTGTGTTGAGGGAAAGCTGATAGCAGCAGTCATCAGACACATACAGAGCAAGAGTAATGAGGCAGGACGTGTCGACTTCACCCTGCAGGAAACACACACTTGTGTGTATTTGTATGTGTGCGTGGCTGACAGACTTCAACACCTGCTTGACCTCATATCTGAATCACTTCTGTCACCGACATCCTGTTCTTTTCAAACCAACAGCCCTTTGAATTTCACTTAACTCCAGCATTTTACTGATTTTTTTCCTCAAGAACGTCTGATACGCTACACAGCTGAGATCGATAAATAGAAACATAGTAGCACTTCAGAGTAGGGACCAATTAGCTAATTGCTTATTAGCATGCCTGTTATGATTGGCTGCTTATTAGTACCTGTAAAGCACACATACAACTGAACAAATTATGGAAGACCATTTCCGCCACTGAATTTCCGCCACTTTTTTTCCCTCAGAATTGCGCAATTGTGAGTTATAAAGTTAGAAATGCGAGATATAAACTCAGTTTTGAAGACATGTCAGTCTTTTTTCCATTTTTAATTGCGACTTTATATCTCACAATCTCACAAAAAAGTCAGAATTGTGAGTTAAAAAGTCCCAAAAACCTTCAACAACAAATACCTTACTATTTAAACTAAAAAAAGTTGTAGTTAACTGTTTGTTGATGGAGAAAATTGAACCATAAGATAAAGTATTTCTGTTAAACGATGAATTGCAATTAATTAATATAATTTAAGACGAAAAAAAATTATATA
>NW_025048545.1:0-3949 GCF_018831695.1 Puntigrus tetrazona | reverse complement strand
AATTGTTTCTCAACCCTGGTCCTGGGCACCCCCCAACACTGCACATTTTGTGTGTCTTTCTAATCAAATACACCTGATTCAACGAGCTCATTAGACCCAAACTCCAGGACCTACAAAATGTGCTGTGCTGGAGGGCGCCCAGGACCGGGGTTGAGAAACACTGGTCTAAACAATCATCTGAGCTGTGCTAGGCCTAAATGTCTTGTGGCTAATTACTCATCGTTGAAACACTCATGGATTAATGGCACCACAAGAGCGGGCCCAAAACCCCTCGACTAGCACCTGAACTCAATTTGACCTTGATACATTTCTGATACAATTCATAACAACATCCTGGCTATTTTCAAAATGCTAAATAAACATAAAAACATAAAAATAACCAAAACAAGATACTTTACTCTGTAAAAGTCAAAAGGCAGCTAAAGCAATCATTAAACACACTCTCCCATAATGCCTCTCTCTCCTAAGTAGAAAGTCCAATTCGTTTTAGCAAATTGGTTTGTTCAGACAAAAAAAATAAAAAATTCAGGGGCAGAAAGTTCCTGCATGCCATTATACATGACATTTTTAAACTGAAATATCAAGTTAGAAACTGTGGTTAATCATAACTAGCTAAATAGTTACTAGTCAACTTTTTGTCCTGTTAGTTGTTTTAATAGTAAATTATTTAATATAAATCAATGCTTTATTAATCGATCCAAAGTAATGCTTCATCCTTAATTGGGTTTCTTACTTTTTTCTTTCAGCTGCTGCCACATACTGCAAAATCATTCTGATATCAAAAGCATGCTTTAAATAGCTTGAATGTAGAGAGCTACTTTTTGTTAGAAACCAGCAAGAACACTATTATGTCTTTTTGCTGCACTGACTCATACTGTACATCATCAGTGAAAACAAGAAGAGACAGCACAAAGCAGCAGAAAGCAAGCTGGTGTGTGGCGTGTGTCTGCAAGTTTGTTTATAATGTGCTTGTGTGCCGTTCGAAGCACTGAGAGCCCACGTGTAGCGACTGAGGGGGGATAAACAGACCACAACCCCTGAGGAGAACAGCAGCACTCCAACAGAGTATCACACCAGCTATCAACCCTCATCATCTCAGCCCTCAGTGCTGAGAAAAACACATTCTTCAACACACAGCTGCGGCCAGCATTTACATCTTCACTAAAACCACCAAGACCACTTTAACCAGTTTGACAACATCCTAGAGTGACAGCTTTCTTCATATATTCACAGCAACAACTAGTCAATTTCATTCTTGATGCATAAAAGTAAATGGCTCTGTCTCGCAAACCGTTTCCTGTTGCCGTAGGCATGCTGCTGACACCGAGGCTGCTTCAACTAGTAGTCAGCAAATAATGCTTCCAAAGATACTTTGAAATGGTTTTGTTTGTATCTTTTTTGGCCATTGTGGCATTGTGAGGAGCTCAGCAAAATGCGGACGAACGATCGAGGGGGATGCTGATAATAGCTAGAGTTGTTTCATTCCAGAATCATTAGCAGGCTACATGTAAACAACAGAACGAGACGTGAGCATCAGCAAGTCTCGTGAGGTTCACATGAGGACCAGAACGTGTCTGAGCGGCTTTTAAGAAAGTTGCTGCGCGTGAGGATCAGTGGCTTATGAGAGTCTGTTTCAGTTATGATGCAGTTTATGTAGGCAGAAGCCGTCAGCGGTTGGTTTTAAGACAGAGTCATTATGTTTCAAACATAATTTCTGGAGAAAACCAGTTCCTAAGGTAGAAACTGGATCCTTGTGGCATTTTGAAAAGCGATGCAATGAATCCTTGACATTCAACACATTATCAATCAGCCCATAAAAGCAGTTAAAATGAAAACAGCCGCACTTAAAGGGTGAAAACACACAGAGTCAGAGAGTAGCTTAATAGAGTAGTAAAACTCTTCACTCCACAGCTTAGCATCCAGAACTACACCATCAGCAAGAATCAATATCGTCATTTTTTACAAACCTTTGAAACAGCTGAACGACAAGGATAATCTTTAGAGCTAACAACACTGATCCCATAATGCTTTAGTCCACAACATCTGAACACTTTTTTACCAGCCTAAAAGAATACCTTATAAAAGAAACACCTTACCGTTTTGAAGTCTTGGTGGTTGCACTCCTGGCCCTGGAAACGGCAGTAGAGCATCATCTCCTTCAGGTCGTGGCCCACTCGTTCAGTGAACTCCCGCATGCTGAAGGGCTTGGGCCGGTAGTTAGTGAAGTTGGATTTATCTGTGAGAAAGGCCAGCACGTGGGGCTCGGCCAGGTGCGGCTCAGGGATCTGCAGATGCACGTCCAGCAGGGCCAACAGTTCCCCAGCGTGGTAGAGGTCGTTCTGCGTGAGACGTGTGAAACGGTAGGCGTTCAGATTGCAGACGGTGACGGCGGGAAACACTAGGCTGCCAGAAACCACAGCATCCACACTCGTGACGTGGGGGTACGAGAGGAAGTAAGCCAGCCTCTCTGTGCTCTCCAGGACGAGCAGAACCAGGCTGGCCAGCAAGGCCGCGCTCCAGAGCAGACGGCGTGAAGTGGAGCGGTGAGAGGAGGAGGAAGAGTAGGGGAAGATGAAGCGTAAACCGTGCAGGGTGCTGCGATGGGCGAAGGACTGCCAAGACGTGGGGCCTCCCAGGCTCCCCATGCCTCCGCTCTCGGTCTCACGGCTGGCCTCGCTTCCACAGCCCTCCTTCAGGTCCATCGCTGACACGCACACACCTGCAGGCAGACACACGGCGATTATCAGTTTAAGCCCGGGCACCTTCTGGCATATGATTCTGGCTATGTTTCACTTCATTAGAGTTTCACAGACACATCAATAATATATCACGGAATACAGAGTCTTTCTTGAAGCGGTGGGTTTGAAACAAACATGAAGAGACACTGTGACACTGTAAGGCTTTATGAAAAAACATAAAACTGAATGTAGAGACCAGTGAGAGAGAGGATTTATATAACATGACCCCACTGACTAAAGAAGCTAAAATGTTTTCAGACACAGAAGGAAGAAAAGGACAAAGCGAAACTGAAAGAAAAAAATAAGAGGAAAGATGGAAATAAAGAGAGAAAGACAGAAGGATGAGATGGATGGATGAAAGATAAAGAGGAAGAAAAATGAGAGAGAAAGACGAAGGCAGGAGGGAAGGCAAGAAGGAAGTCAGGTGGGAGGACAGGAAGGAAGACGGGGTGAAGGAAAGAAGGGAGAAAAATGAGAGAGAAAGGAGAATAAGAAGGCAAAAAGGAAGGCAAGCAGGAAGTTAGAAGAGTGAAGAAGATTGAATGGAAGAAAGAAAGCAAACAAAAAATAAAGGAAACAAGGAAGTAGAGGATAGAAGGAAGAACGGAGCGAAAAAGGAAGGCATAAAATAATAAAAGAAAGAAGAAAGCAAACAAGGAAGGAAAAAGTTGAAGGAAGGAAGAAAGAGAGGAGAGGTAGAATAAGAACGATAGAATTGATGAAAGAAGGAAGGAAGGAAAATGAGAGAGAAGATGGAAGCAAGCAAGGAGAAAAATGTGAAAAAGAAGAACAAGGGAAGAAAGGAGAAAGAATGCAATGGCAAAAATACGTAAGAAAAAAAATAATTTTAGCAGATATAAACTAACACATACGCTCGGACAGAGACAAATCAAGATTCACAGACCCCCTGACATCATAGCCAAACTGTCTCCTGTCCAATCAGAGCGAGCGATACACATACAGAGAGAGAAAGACAGGGTCCATTGAACACTAGTAGACAGAGCTGCTCCTATAAATAAATATCAGGCTGGACCACACACACACATCACTGAGTGAAGGAAGAACAGATCTTGCTCCAGTTAAGCAGTGTGAGAGGGTGGCAATGGAGTGGAAGATGCTGCCCAAGGGTTTCCCTCCGTCTGTCTCTCCACCCACTCCATCACTTCAGCCCCTCCAAATGCCAGGATCCTCCTTCTCTACACCATCTCCCT
>NW_025048544.1:0-200 GCF_018831695.1 Puntigrus tetrazona | reverse complement strand
TAAGACAATGCCCAGAGCAAAACAGCACACATTTCTGAAACAAGTTTGGCAGTAAAGTATTGCTACCTAAGAGTCACGCCAATAAAGCTATTCAAATTAAAACTAAAAATGAAACGCAAACGGTACGAATCTTAAAAACTATCCCATCCCCCATAAACACATACACACACGGTCACTGGACATCCAAAGGCGATTCTTAG
>NW_025048543.1:0-293 GCF_018831695.1 Puntigrus tetrazona | reverse complement strand
GTGTGTGTGTGTGTGTGTGTGTGTGAGTGTGTGTGAGTGAGTGAGTGAGTGAGTGAGTGAGTGAGTGTGTGTGTGAGAGAGAGAGAGAGAGAGAGAGAGAGAGAGAGAGAGAGAGAGAGAGAGAGAGAGAGAGAGAGAGAGGGAGGCGGGTCAGAGAGGGCTGGAGAAGATGTTGTCGTTGATCCCGAGTCGACGGAGAGTGTAAACGCCAGCTTCTTCTAGTCTCGCGCTTCCCGCGCTAGTCCAACCAAACCATCACGCGCCCGGTGCATCACGCTCCTCGCCGTATCCAC
>NW_025048542.1:0-488 GCF_018831695.1 Puntigrus tetrazona | reverse complement strand
AAAAAAAAAGCAAACTGAGGTAAAGAGAGAGAGAGAGAGGCTCGTTCGCCCTTGCTCTTCACGAAACGCTGTGCCGTCTTTCCCCTCTCGCGCTCGCTTTTCTCTCCTCTCCTCCCGCGTGCGTTCATACTCCACTCCTCTCCTCTCCGCTTAGAGCGTGATGGATGGATACAAGAAGCAGATTGAGGGTAAAAGGAGGAACGGGGAGGCTGGAAAGAATCAAATACGAGAAAAAGGGGAGAGGAAGGGAACACAGAGAGTGAGAAAAGAGGGGGAGATGGCAGATACTGTATTTGGTGCCCGGCGGGCGACTCATTGTCATCACGCTGAAAACGTGTAATGGAAACTGCGCGAGGCATCTTTAAGTTTAATGCTTGCGTGTGCGCAACATTTAAGGCACAAACACTTGAGGGAGGGGGGCTGGGAAAAGCAATATGACTGAAAGAGATGGACAAGAAAAAGGAGAGATATAAAAGCAGGGATGAGAA
>NW_025048541.1:0-209 GCF_018831695.1 Puntigrus tetrazona | reverse complement strand
GAGAGAGAGAGAGAGAGAGAGAGAGAGAGAGAGAGGGAGCACAGAGACTGAGATGAAAAATAAGATGACAGGGAGAGCTGAATTTGGAGGAAAGTAAGGATTTGCCAGAAGGGGATAAAAATAAAATTTAAATGGATGAGAGCAGCTGGTGAAAAATTTGATATATAAAAAAAATATATATATATATATATGTCATTCCTCCGACTCAG